>NC_084883.1:28402272-28705454 GCF_023558435.1 Drosophila sulfurigaster albostrigata | reverse complement strand
GATAGCCAACACGATTTTAGAGGCAACACGATCTGTGCGCATCTCGAATTAGAAGTGCATTGAGACCTGCTTTGGGCACTCTTTGCCACGTTTGCTCATTGCTAATTCCACGAAATCGAAGCATCATAAAACCTTGATGTTGCATTTTGGCCTCCATTCTGTCTGCTATACATCGCCATCGTCATCACCATCACCATCTCCATCTCAATCTCTGATTCAATATTTGTAGGTAGAGTGCTGCCGTTCGACATTCGCTTGCATTATGTTAGCATATTTTCAAGTTTTTCACGCCACTCGCAGCCACTTTGTGCCCATTTTTGGTGGCATCAGCAGACGACAGCGGCAGCGACAGCAACGCCGCCAAATAGCGAATGGCAAACGCTCCATTCCGTTCCGTTTGGGCTGCAATTTATTTATGAGCCTGTTGTGTTCATGAATATTTTGTGCGGTTCTCTTGCCTCCTGGTGGTTGCCTCCTTGCATCCTTGCTTGGTTGGTTGGTTGGTGGCACCTACACGAGCTTTTGGCCGCCTCGGCGCACTTAAAACTTGTTTGATTTACAAAATGACGGCATCGTCGTCGTTGCCGTTGCCGTTGCCATTGTTTAGGCGTTGCAGCTTCACATTTACCGCCATCCCAACCTATTTTTATTTTGTGTAGTTCAGAGTGCGATCCACTGTCGTTGCGTTGTTAGTGCAAAGTTTTTCGTATATTTTTTGCCCCCTTTTTGCACAGCTGCAAATTTATTAGAAGTTGACAAAATGGCACTAGCGAAGAGTGTACGTGATTTGGGGCATTGATGCAGGTGTCTGTTGTCTGTTGGGTAAGAGCAATGCCATCGGAGCAGAGATGGAGACATCGGTGAAAAGTGAAAGATTGACGACTGTGAGAATATTCTCAATGACACTTGCTGAAGATGGTAATCAAAAGCAAAATCGTTGCGTGCCTGAAACAACATTTCACTATTGCTTAATGTACTGAAAGGCTTTCAGGAAATACTTGACTTCAGTTGAGATGTTCTACTACTTACACTTGACATATTTTATGTGCTGAATATGATAATCAAGTTGACATGACACTATATTGCTTTCTCAAGTGCTCATACAAAAAATAAAAAAACTATACATTTCTTGATTAGTGAAAATATTTTACAACATTTAGATCAGGACAATAGTTAAACATATCTCAGATTTGTATGCAAGCAACAATCACATTATGCTTTGCATTGCCAGCTAAGAAGCCATTAAAAATATGCCAACTTAATTTACAGCTAATCATAAATAAGAACGCCGAAACGCCCACAAGAAAAAATAAAAATAGAAACACTCACACACAAGGAGACAATAAAAACGCAAATGCCAAAAGGCAAAGACCAAAAGTAGAGAAAGAATAGAGGGGGGGGGAAATGCCGTATTAAATATTGTAGGCCTGCCAGGACACATTAACTTTGCAACAGAAACGGACAGGACGAGTCGAGTCGAGTCGACTCGAATCGAGTTGAGCTGAGCAGGCAAGAAAATTATCTGGCTAAATGCCAAAAAATTATGCACACATACAGACAGAGACACATGCATACAGTGGGAATGAGAGAAAGAGAGAGTCAGAGTGGGACATATAGGCACAAACAGTGCAGACAAACGTGGCAGGACATGCTCTATGCACGTTTCGCGTGAGCGGCTCACGAAGGACACTCACACACAAAATAACCACAATTAGGATAAGCGACGCTAAAGTGCTGCAAAGTGCTAGCGGCGTTTAGAAAAAACACAAAAATAAGACGAACAAAAAACCAAAAAAAAAGTATATTCTAGCTGAAAAACAGAAAACAGTTCGCGCTGCAGGGCAGCTCCAAAAATTGTGCAGCCTACTTTTGTGGGCGGGGAGCTTAACTTGCATACTCGACGCCATCCTCACACACACACACAATCCCGCAGCAAAAAGGGACAAAATTAACAGCAAACTACAACACTAAACGTGCAAACGCCAACAATTTTTTGGACCAGGGTTGCAAATACATATCCCTAAATTCTCCACTTAATTATTAAGCTCAAAAAGTTTAACAAGCTCATATTTCTATTTGATAAATTAAGATACATTTTTCTGAGAGTATATTTATATTATTATTATTGTAATAATTTGAAGTTATATATTTGAAAGTTATTTTAATGATCAGCATTTGGGTTGTTTTTAAACAAAATTTCCCTTCATCGTTGTTTTTTTGTTTGCTTGTTCACTTTTGATCTGTGGTTTGTTCTGGTTCAGTAGTTCACTTGTGATGATCTTTTTTTTTCGGGTTGATTGTTTTTTACTGTCCGGCTATTTTACTTTAGTTTTATATGTATATTTACCGTTAAAATGAATTAAAATTTAGTAAATAGATGCTCACAAAATTTGTTATAATGTTGTAATGTTGATACATTTATGAAACAAAGAATGTAGTAGTACAATTGTAAACTAAAAAAACAGAGGGGATTTTAAAATTAAGGAACGAAGAACATAAAAAAGTGGCCTATAAAAAGCTTACACATTACAAATATTTTGATTTAGTGCAGGGCATTCAAGTTTCATCATGATTCCTAAGTTGCATACACATTTTGCAAAGCAGCTGGGATGGAACTCAAGTCTCATTAATTGATTGTTTCACTTTAACAATTGTTATAAATATACATAATAAATAAGAATTTGGTTTTTCTTAATATTTGAATAGTATGAAAGATACTGATTATCGTCAGTGTAGTATTCCTTTTTTTTTAATAAAGCTTAAGCCTGTGCGGAGATTTGATTGGAAACTCAATCTTGCACGAATTTGATTGCCAACCCTGGTAGTTTGGTCTGCTAACTGCAACTAACTCAACCAACTCATGGACTGACTAACTGTCTCTGGTTCTCTGACTAGAGCTGTCTCTCTGCTGGTCCTTTTGGGCCTATTAGCCTTAATGGGACTTTTGCATGCTTCACTACAACAACTCGCCTGCTGGCTGCTGACTGCCTCTTGCTAGTATTTCGTTTCATTTCGTCGTCGTTTTTATTTTTGTATTTTTTGTATTTTTTTTCGCTTTTTTAGAAGCTCGCCATTGCCTCGGCATTTTTTGCACGTCTTTGCAGTTTTCAATTATTTATGGTTTGTGGACGCTTTTGCATTAAAACTGCCTAAATATTACCAAGGCAAAAGGCTTCTGCTAGCTAGCTATGGTATCCTATGCCTTTGCCAGCGACTGGTCTAGTCTAGCCCAGGCAGACAACGAAATTGCCATGCAAAATATGGCAACGAGCAAAGCTGCAGTTGACCCAGCATATGAGTCAATCTTCTACCCCGGCAACGTTTCGTCCCTCCTCCCCCGTCAACAATATCCCCATCATTTCCTCTGCCCCGAGGTAGCTACTGTTTATGTAAAACAGCTTAACACGCGCCCCAAAATTGCTTTATTTGTCGAGCAGGTGAAAACGCTTGAGCGTTGGCTTTGCTTTCTGGGTTGTTTGGCCAATGGCCGGCAGCTAAAACGTGAGAACGTTGGACATAATGACTAAATTACAATGTAAATATTGGTTAAATGTTGGTTAATGTTTATTTATTAAGCTCATCGCTTTAGGCTCAAACTGACTTTAAACATTCTTGAAATTTATAGCTGAGCTTGTAATGCAGTTTAATGTTAAAAGGAGTTAAAGGGAATATTTCATATACTGAAATGTTACTTTTGTTTACAATATTAAATCATTGTTTTGTTTGCAATTTTTTGTCCATTATATTACTTGTGTTTTAATGACTGTATTAGTAGAAGAATTGTCTTCATTAATTGTTCCTCTTATTTAAACTTATTGCTTACAAATATGTAAATAATAAATATGAATTCTTATGTATTTAAATATGGACGCAATAATTCGGAAGAATGCAGCATTAAAACTGGCTTAATTTCTTCAAAATACTGATTTTTATTAGTAGAACATTTGGAGCTCGACTTATTGAATAACGTTAAACATTGAACTGTTTTTCAAGTGTTGAAGAGGTTCTATTAGTCTTCTAAAATCAAATACATATGTAAGTATATCGTGACGCCCTTTGTTTCATTCTTGAACATAGTAGTGTAGTTCATACTATTAGTTTATGGAGTTTAGCATCAGCGTTTTCAAATATAATGCATAGTAACATATGTCTTGTATTGAAAATAAGTTAGTTATACCCGCTACCCATAGGGGAGAAGGTTATTATAACTTTGTGCCGGCAGGAAATGAATGTGACAGGTAGCATCTCCGACCCTATAAAGTATATATGTATGTATATTCTTGATCAGCGTCAATAGCCGAGACGATCTATACATGTCCGTCTGTCTGTCTGATGACTGTGCTTCTGTCCGCATGAACACCTTGATCTATTAGAGATAGAACTATAATTTTTCGACAGCATTTGTTATGTTTGCACGCAGATCAAGTTTGTTTCAAATTGTTACCACGCCTACTTCCGCCCTCGCAAATTGACAAAATTCGAATAACAAGCACACACACATTAACTTGACGCCCTCTCGGCTATCCACACTCTCTCGATATTGGCGCTCTTTATAAATTCTCTCATTCTATGTGACATTCCTTGTTATACATAATTTAGCAACGTAGTCAGTCTTGATCGAGAGGCATAATAAAACGGACGCTACACCGCAATTCGTGTTTGTTTCTTTCGTGTATTTATCTACCACAAAGCCTAATTTTAATAATGACTATAGTATTCATGATTCCTGAAAATTTGGTTGCGGTCAGATAAAAATTGTCGTTGTTTTGTATGTGCAAAAACGCCGACTTTCAAGGGGTCGTAGTTGCTTTGGCTGACAATCTGGTATACGAGGGTGGTACGATATGTACTTAGCCCTCCAAAAGATAAACGAAAATTTTGGAAAAATGGCGATTTATTTATCAATATAATCTCCGTTTAGCTCGATGTGCGACCACGTTGACACTCGAAGGAGAAGAGTCACCGTACACAGGATTCAAGCGCTCTTTGATTTCGCTGGGCGATTGATTTCCCTTCCAAAAACAAGAATCGAATTACAGGCCGATATTGCTCTTTCTCCATGTTTCTAAAATTCGCGGACACGTCCGATTCCATATGCAGTGAAAACAAAACTACGAGTCCGATTAGAAAGTAGCCGTCCTCGAGAATGTGACGCCATCGGGCGGTAAGGCTAAGTACTTATCGGACTGCCCTCGTATTTTGCACTCTATAGTATACATTGAGTGAAGTACCCTATATCAATATACCATATAAACAATTTAGGATATTTGTGGTATTTTTGTGGTATATTATTTTGGTATATTTTTAAAAAATACCGCAATATTTAGCTCTTGTTCAAAATGGGTAGCGGGCAGCACCCTCGACTGTAGCTTTCTTAATTGTTTTATAATGAGGACGGGCCGAAAACATCAAATATTCTATTTAATTCATTATTTATAATGCTTTTGAATTCAAACAAGGCAAAGTTATTTGAGGCCTTTATACAGTTTCCAGAGTAAATAATGCAGAATTTGACATTTTCTTAAATGAAATACATACTGTAGTAGGACGTGTGCCTACACACACATACACACATATACATTAACTCGATGCTCTCTCGGCTATCCGAACTCTCTCTCTCTCGATATTGGCTCTCTTTATCATTTCTCTCTTTTCACATTCTATGTTATACATAATTAAGCTATGCGGTCAGTCTTGATCGAATTGCGGAATAAATCGGACGCTAAGCTGCAATTCGTGTTGTTTTATTAACTACTACAATACCTCATATTGTATAAACATAAGTTGAAGCTGTAAACAAAAAGCATTTATATATGATTTTTATCTTCTATTTCAGCACTGTCAGTTGACAAGCCCAAGTATATAAAACACACTGAATGAAGTTGAAGAAGTGCGCATTTATATAAACAAATTGAAGCTCATTCATGCTTTTTTGTATATAAGAAGAGAGCAAATTCGTTTCAGTTGTATTTGCTGATATTTTGTAGTCTGATTCATTCATATTTTCAATCTCGAAAGCGCTGCACATCAATTTAACTTCATTGTGTTCTGAAGAAAATAAAAACTAAAACTATGAATTGGTGAGTACTTTCGTTGAACTATTTTTCGCAAACTTGTATTCAACAAAGAATTGTTTCAGGCTTGGAAAATCGTTGACTGCAATTCTGGATTCTGAGCGCAACACCGATTGTAAATTTATCATCGATGATAATGTCTATTTAGGCCATAAATTGATCTTCTCGTGTGCGTCCGAAGTCTTTGAGCGCATGTGCTATGGAAACTTTACTGAGGGAACAACTGGAGAGATTAAGCTAACAGACGTGGAGCCCGAAACTTTCGTAATGTTTCGAAATTTTATCTATAGCGGCGACTCGCAGATAAAATGCGATGACGTAGAACAAATTATAAAGCTACTCGAGTTCGGACATAAATATCTTGTGAGCAGCATTACGGACGCCTGCGTTGAGAAGTTGAAGACTCGTTCAGAAACATGCAGCTATCCCGAACTTCTTGCCATATATCAGTGCTCGCACATACTTTCGATTAACACATTACTTTCTACGGTCTCTTCATATATTGAAGTGGAAGCATGGAATAAAAACAACCTAGCGAACATTTTTCATTTTCAAGTGCACATATTCAAGAGCTTTATTCGTCTTATTAATATTAGTGAATCGATACGTTTTGAACTTATTGAAGAATACCTTCATGTAAATGATTTGGATGCAATCAATATTAATGGTAACAAAGATACTTCAGATGTCAAACCCGAAATCCATTCCGATAAGGAAGTTGCCGACTTAATTGATATTAAAAAGATGACTCTTGATGAAAAAGTTTCAGATGCCAAACCCGAAGTCGACTCCGATGAAGCGACAACTTCAAATGGCTCCATAGTCAAAGAATTTCTTGACTTAATCTCTTTTGAAAAGTTCACACTTGAAGATTTCTATAATGGACCCGGCAAATCAAAGCTACTCGATTTACAACGCAAGTACGAGCTAATTTATTCTATTGGAAATGCCCAGAAAAATTTGTAACATGTTAATTTGGATTCATCCATCATATCATACCCTCCCTAGATAGATACCAATGATATTGACACAATCATTTTGTAATTTGCACTAAGATCCCATACCATATAATAAAGTTCAACATGTGCGGCAATGCCCAGTAGAAATTGTTTGTGTATTTGCATTGTTGTTATTGGTTTGCTATTGTATAGTAATGCTTTTTTTTGCCATTTGGTGCACAATATGGGAGAAACTAATTCGTATACCAGTTACTGTATATTTTAGGTATATAAATTCGGTATATTTAAATGATAATACCGCGTGTTTTTTTTTATTCTTGTCCTTCTGAATACGAGTGGCGTGTATCTCAAAGTTGACCACACTCGATTGTATCTTTCACACTTGTTTTATTATAAATAGAACACAGCCATAATTAAATTAAATAATAAATTTATTTTTAAAGTTGAATTAAAGGAAAAGCATTTTGTGTATAACAAAGAAATTGAAGATCGTTTAATTTATCTTCATAATTGCAAAAACTATTCTCATGATTTTTCCACTGATTTGGATAGATAATTTCGGTTCCAAATTATGAAACATATAATGCTTACTAACGATCTTCACATGAATAGGCGGAAAATACCGATTGTGTGTGTGCTTTTTTCCAATGCCAAGTTACCTTGATGTTTCACTCAAATTTCAATTTCAAATGTCAACGCTGCTCTACATTTGAAATATAATTTTCAGTACAACACCAATGCTCAAGCCTTTCGGAGCCAATACTTTAAAATAAATAATCATACAAAATTATAATTGTCTCAATTTTTTTTTTGTGTGTCGAGAAAAGTCTGTATTTCAAAAATTTTACATTGACAAGTTCTTTATTGAATATTTTTGTTATCTTCCAGTTTTTACAAAAATCATCATGTGCAGCTATCCTTGCTATCCTTCTGCTTGTATCGGCTCTTGTGGAGGTTGTGGTCCAAGTGGATTCTATGATCCGAGCTTTGGACCCTTCAATGGTCCATTCAACAGTTGGTATGGCTGCTGCGGAGGACGATGGTGTTGATTTTTAACATTTTGCAACAGTTTGGATTTCACATTCGGATAAAATTAAGATAGAATTTTTATTTCTGTAATATGGTTTCGAAAGTGCAATAAATGAAAGCGGTTGAGTTTAATTTCCTTGTATTAAAATTATGTAATTTTTGATTCCTGTTGTTAGTTTTGGTTTTTTTTTATACATTTTTAATTTATTAAAATTAAGAAATAGTTTTTCTGTACCGAACCGATGAACCGGAACTTTTGCATTTTGCGTCTCGTGTTTGAATAAAGCCACAGAAAGTTTCGCTTTCGTTTTTATTATGTGCGCGTAATGAAAAATTATTTACATTTTGTTTTGTGCATGAGAGGGACAAAAGAGCAGTCCTGCTGTAGCAGGAACAAGGAAGTGCCGAACACTTTATGCGCGTTTTGTCTTTTGTAATCCTTTGCAGCAACTTTTCATTTTTATGTGTGTCGACGACGAATTTTCTTCTGTTTATTTTCGTTTTCCTCTCGTTTTGATTTCGACTTTTTCTTTTTGTATTTTGTTTCTTTTTTTCTACGGTGTGTGTTTAAATTTTTGTTTTGCGTTTTGTGCTTTCGTCTGTTTCTATTTTATGCGCTTTGCGCTTGTCAAGCGACGCTCGACGAGACGCCAACGAAAATGAAGTCATGAAAAGCGAAAGTAAAAGCCGTGGAAAGGTTGTAAAAGAGGCAGACGAAAAGGGTTAGCAGAAAGCAGCCAGCTTTTCTGGCCCGACACTTGCGTTATCAGCGGCATTTAGAGACTCTTGCTCAACGTTCTCGTGTTATATGCGAGTATATTTTTGCGCGTGGAGTTCTTTTATATGTTTTATTTTCATTTTAATTTTTTTTTTTTTTAATGTTTTGCTTTCTGACACTTGCTGTCACTTTACATGTGTGTGTGCGAGTTGTAGTTTGTCGGCAGTGCTTGGCATTGTTTATATCACAACAGGCCGACGAGTTTATTTTTTGTTGTTTGTGCTTTGCTCATTTTTTTTTCCTCCACATGCTCGTCACGTTCAACTTGTTATCCTGTGCGCTTATCACAAAATGTCTTATTTTGCCTGCCTGCCTTGACTTGCTTGCTGTCATTACCCGTGTTATTTGCTGTTTGCCTGCCCCTCGCCTCTGTCTCTATCATCCACACTATCTCTCTCTGTCCCCCTCTTACTTTCCTCTTCGTCTCTGTTGTCGTGCTTGCTGCTGCTGGTAAAAAAAAAGGTAAAATGATGTGTTATGGCGTCACGTGACATGTGTCATATATGTTACTCATACGCCGTGTTGTCGGTCTTTGTGGCTTTTGTTTTTTACCTCGACAAGCTAACAAAAAAAATGTGTTTTAGCTGCTGCTTAAGGTTCAGTCGAACGAAATACCCGACGCGGATTCACTACTTAATGCGTTGGGTTGATAGTATAAATTAAAATTTGATCTGCCGAAGAAGATAATGGTTAAATAGCACATTAAACAATTAATTTGTAAATAAATATTATATACTACTGACACTATAAATCGATTTGTAATCTTAAATTATCATAATAGTTATAGTTTTTTTTATTTTATTGCTGAATCGTAGCTGTGAATAGAGCAACCCTTTAGATATATTCTAGAATTACAGGGTATATTGAAAAAAAAAGGCGACTGAGCTAACTCGTTATCTGTAAAATCAAAGAGAATTCTGCATTAAATGTTTTGATTGATAAGAAGCAGGAAATGTCGCTGACATGTGACAGATTTAATTACGAAACGAATTTGAAATGCACTTGAAATGCTAAAACATTTTTCACATATATGAGACTTGCATTTTAAACATACATATATTTTCATTTGTAAGTGACTTGTTCGCTTTGCAAAGGGCTTTTAAATATACATTTAAATTTAAATTTACAATTTTTATTTCTATTCATATCCATGTTAATTAAAAGTGGTTTCCAATACGATTAATATTTATTTGAATGGAAGAACAACTTTCTTAATTATTGATAATTCAGTACAAAAGTATCTGTTAATTACTCAGCACACAGCTAGTAATAGAGCAAGTCCTATGCTATGCTGAAGTCACATTAAGAGCCAAGTGGAATGCATTAATCTCGATAAGCTTTTTCATTACTTTCGGTTATTTTACGCTTAATTATGGCACGGTGTACGCCGTTCCCAACGCATACAATATCATTTTCCGGCTTCTTAAAAGGGCACTCAATTGTCGTGGTAATTTTTCATATTTTTGGTGTTATATTTCTGCTTCTGTCTTCATTTTTTTGTCGCGTGTGGAAATGAGCAAGTTTTGGTTTGGGGGATTTCCCCATTTCGTTTGCGTGTTTCGTGCGCCTGAATTGAAACTTATCGTTTTAGTAAATATTTCGCTTGTTTATTTCTTACTTTTCAACTTTAATGTTAATTTTGCTGTTTTTTCCAGCTCATTGTTTACTTTCGTTAGCGTGCAGTTCACGCCTTGCCATTTGATTATGAACTTGAAGTAGACTTTTGATGGCTGTTCTTGTGTTCCACATTGTTATTATTGCCGCTTGACATTTTGTTGTTGCTCTTGTTGTTGTTTTTTTTTGTTTTGTTTTGTTTGTTTTGAGAGCGAGGCAAAGCAATTAATCAGGCACTCACCGTCCTTACCCTGACATTGGCAGCTAAATTTAATTGAATTAAACTCAGGACGCAGCGACACGGAGCGACAGCAGCAAAAACACAAGTAATGTACTTAATTAAGTGAACGACACATGGAGCAATAAATAATTGAAAAATAACGTAAATGGCAGTCATAAATACGTGAAGTTCAAAATTATGGCGGCCACACAGACAGACACACACAATTTATAAGTATTTGAATGACTACAAAAAGGCATTGAATTGAATAGCAATTGATACATTAAATGAGTTAGCATATTAAGAAATATACTAGTTGAAATGACTCGGGGAATTAATGACTTTAAGCAACAATTAAACATATTTATGTGGTTAGAGAAGGACTTTGAAAAATCGAAATTTGTCGAATCTATCCAAATTTATTTTGAATAAAAATCGACCTCCTTCTCCAATTGGGTTATGAGTTGATCTTTAGTTAGTGACCGATACAATTCAATATTTTTTTGATATTAACATTTCAATTCCAAATATAATTACAACATTAAGAAAAAACTGAAATGAATAAAAAAGTACAACATTTATATTCATATAATTTATTTTTCATTTAATAATTGTAATAACTTTCCAAGAAAAATGAATTTTTTTCTTCATATTAATCAAACCACCTTAATATTTGAATATTTTTTGTTGTTTGTTCTCTAGCTCAAAGATCCGAGATTTACTTTTGCGACAAGCTTAAAATTTGGTATGGATAAGAATTGTGAAAAGTATGCCAAATTAAATTTTAGTGCTGTAAATATTCAACGATGTTTCGTTGTGTGTTGCAAACATCGTGACAAAGTCATAATCCCTCTTGCCCCGTTCTCTTTCTCAGCGACAGTCGCCTACGCGTTCACACAGACATTCACACATATACACACATACAAAACACGCACACACACACACACACAGATGCACATATAAACGAAGATGGGAAGTCAACATGCCGGCAAGTGCCATGCCACGTGCTTTTGCTTTCATTTGTTTTTGTTTCGCATATTCCGTTTTGTGCGGCATATTCTTGTTGTTTGGCTGTCGTCCTCGTCCTCGCCTTCGCCCTCGTCTTCGTCTTCGCCTTCGTCTTTGACGTCGTCATCGTCGTCGCTCGCTGCGTCAGCTTTCTTCGTCTCGTCGTGTTTTTGGCAATGGTTCAAAAATGTCTGTTGGCAATTTTCGTTGCACTTTTGCTTTGCTTAATGTTGATTCGCCTAGGCCTATTTTGGCTTAGGCATTTTTACCTCATGTGAACGTATGTATGCATTTGCGGCGCAGGCGCCAATATTCGACTATCAGAGACACACCAGCTGTCCGTTCATAAGTAATAATTTCTTAAATCTTTACTCCAAACATCAGAGTTCTTCATATTTTTTGCTTGCATTGATTGACTTTACTTTTGCATTAATTTATTTATGTAAGCATATGATCTATTCAATTTCTTTAGCCACTCTTTTGTTATTGTTGTTGTTGTTGTTGTTGTTGTGCCTCCGCTGCAAGCCCTTTGCGGTAGGTTAGTTAGGTCGCCTTCGCCTTCTCCCTCTTCCACGTCCACTTCCACTCCCATTCGCTCTCACTCTCACTCTTTCTCTCGCAGTGTCGGGCTTCCCTTTCACTCCTTTGTTGTGAACGCTCGTTCGTTGTTGTTGCATCTCTTTCGCAACCGTTCTCTGCTTTGCTTGCTTGCCCTCTCGCTTGCGAACAGATGTTTTTGTCTGGCACTTCGGCTCTAAACAGCGCGCGCCTTCGTGTTCGTGCCTGTCTGTTTCGTTTCCATTTCGTTCCGCAGCCGCTTCGCTTGGCCAGCAAATGCATCCTGTCGCCTCAGTTGTGTGGCAGTAGCCGCTTTGTAAACATTTTCCCGTTGTTTGCACCACGCGTCGTTCTCCCGTCGCCTGTCGCCGTTTGTCGTTGTCTCTACGTCTTTCGTCGCCGTTTTTTCGTCGTTTGCGTCTTTGTGTCGTTCGCGTTACGTTACGTTAATCAAATCAAAAAGAAAAGCGTTGCATACTTTGCGGCTGTTGTTTGTGTTAACCAATCTTGGGATTTGAATATCCATCCGCTAAGAAAAATTCTCTCTCAATAATAATAATAATTCATAAAAATAAAGTAGAATTTTTCATTTTATCGGTGCGTGTCTATGATTTAAGTGTATCGAAATTTAAGGCATCTTCTTCGATCTCAACCAAAATGTAATACAACAACTGTATTCAAAATTTAAATATAATTTTTATATTCTTATGTTTTTATTTCGGTATTGTTTCTGTGACTGTCAACATTTTGGCGCTATGCTTAGAAACTTTGCATAGAACCAATTTCTACTTTAAGGTTTGCTACGTACTTTTCGTTTAAAGAGCGCTTAATATTCTCTCCTTTAAGTGTCTGCACTCTGCTGTCAATTGCTCAATTTGTGTTCAATTCTTACACCTGCTATAACATTTCAATATATGCAATATCCATATAGCCGGTCAAAGAAATTTGTGGTTTTCGAACTTTTGTCCCATTTGCGGTCAATGTGGTTTCGACAGTTGCAAGTGTGTCCAGTGCCTGCCTAGACTTGGACCAAGTGTCTGTGACAGTGTCTTTAATGGCTCAATTTTATGAAGACAATAGCATGGATGACAAGTTTATTGGCCTTGCCATGGCAAATGTTTTGCAACCGTTTCGACTTTGATGGCATTCAACTATTAGGCACTTTATGGCGCCTGAAATGTGCAATGCAAATTGAGTTGCTTGGTTAACATACTACATTTTCTGCAAATGGTGTGAATGTGTAGGAAATGTGAAATAAATGCAGTGATTTGAGAAAGAACAACAATAAATGTGAAATAAATTGCAATATTCTAAAAAAGAATGGTTTTTAAATAAATAAAATTAAATTGAAATAAAATAAATAAATTTTGAAAACATTTTTGAAATTTTTTTCTAAGTATTCTGTGATAATAATGAAAAAATCATAATAAAGCAGCTGTTGTGCTTCTTCTTGCACTTTTGAGCTGCCAACTTGTGAGGGCATTTATCAATGCAGCCACTTGTTAGATACATTACACATACGCACTGTGCACACATTTTCAACAAGTCATGTTTATCGATTCGTCGTCTCGTATGCAGTGCAGCGCAAAGCTTAAGCAAAAAGCCAAAAGTGCTGAGCATATAAATTTCATATATGTATATATAGTAAATCTAGAAAAACGGCAAAGAACTTGATTACATTTTAAGCTTCGTTTTGCGCTCTCTCGTGTTGACATTTTTCACAGCTCCAGCAAAACGAGCTCTTTTTAAAGTTGTCCAGCGATGATTCTCTACGTCTGTGTGTGTGTGTGTGTATATGTGTGAAGCTACTACTGTTTCTTTTAGCTGTTACGACTGTTATTTCTTCTACTTCTCGCACTGTATGTGTGTGTGTGTGTGTGTGCCCAGCTGTGCAATTGTTGACACCCACTGTTGAGAGGAGTCGAAGGCAGCAGCAGCAGTCGGCGCGCTCCATTTGCCCTGCTGCTGCTGGCGGCTGTTTTACTCTGTTAGCCGCCTCTGGGCATCTTTTGGCCCGCACATTGAGTTCATTAACCCTTGTGGTTATGTCTGTGCTCGGCATGCTAGATATATATATTTATATATAAGATATATACATGAAAGTATTATATATTTATGCGACACTGAACATGGAAAGTTCACTTCAAATTACAACAATAACAAAAATTAAAGTGTTGCAGCAACTTTCTAAACTTTTGTGAACTCGCGGCTTTCGCCTAGTCCAGCATTTTTCTATTAGAACGAAAAGCCACGTTACGCTTAATCTTTCGAGTGGCGACCACTTCATTGTCCAAGATTCTGTGGAAACTTGAATTTTGCATTTTTTTTCTCTATTGATTTTCTTGAACTTTTTTGGCTACAGTTTTCGAGAGTGCTTTAAGAAGCATCTCTCGTGAGCGGCGTTAATTTCTGAGCATTCCTCATCGTCGTCTTTTATTGAACTGAAAAATGCGCGTTCCAATGAAAAAAACTTTTGCGAAATTGCACTCATAGTTTTTCGGATAGTTTTACGGATTGTTGTTGTTGCTGCGCGGCATACACAAAAATGTAAATTAAAAACTTTGCAATTAATTGGCAAGTTGAACAATTCGGTAGCAAAAGTCTCGAAGCCACGAGGCTGGCGACTCAAATAATAACTGTCGAAAAATTACCACAATATAAAATTGCATTATATCGTTTACTTAAATATGCATACAACAAAAAAGGTTAAACGAGAAGAGTTTTTCAAATGTGGAGAAAGTTTTAGCGGCAACTTTTTGGCACACACGTATTTAAAGTATTTCATAATTTACAAAGTTTGTGCTTCATATTTATCAAAAAATCATAATTAAAAACCCATCAAATGTGAACGAACTATTTATATCAAGTTTTGCAAAGCGTTAGATAAAGCCGCAAACAAGATTTAGGTTTAGCTGTTGTTGCTAGGATTGCCTATAGCCACTAAACTAGTTTAGATTTAAAATTTATGACATGCATGAGAGGCAAGACAAGAGAGGGCAAGAGAGGGTGGGAACTGCCTTGACTACTTAAACTCTCTTCCACTATCCTTCTCTGACTAGAATTCGTCCTGTTTCCAGCTGCCAGTGGCATTGCTTGGCCGCCTTTTTTTTGTTTTGCTCAGCTTCGTAAGTTGTGTTCACTGCTCTTTTTATTTATCTCGCTTGCGTTTTTCTTATTTTTTTGTTTTTTTTTGTTTTTGCATTCACAACGAGGGCAAACCACACTCACGTACACACGCTAGCGTGGCACACACATGCAAATAATCTCTCTCACATACATTTACTGGAACAAGACAACGTGTGACAAGTGCAGGCGGCCCTCGACCAAAAAAAAGAAAAAGGAAAACAACAACAAAAACAAAAACACAGCAAAAGGGAAGATGGAGATGAAGAAGAAAAGTTTAAATAGATGCACACATAAATTGCGCTCTATATATTTATGCGGCGGCATATATGCAAATGCATTCCTCCTCCCCCCCCCTACCCGCTTTCGGACAGATGAGAGGGAGAAGCAGCAGAAACAGAATCAGGAGCGAGGAGCAGGGAGCAGGGAGCATGTGCAGCAGCATCTTTGTAATTTGCTTATTATTGTTGCTGTCTTTCTTGGCTTTTCGTTTTTGTTGTTGCCACTTGCAACACATTGTTGACGCCCTTCATTATGGGAGGAAATTACAAAATATATAAAGAAAAGCAAAAATGTTGCTGCGCTTTATGATTGCCAACAATTTCCTTTGCGAATTTTGTGCTGGTTTTACGCCTTTCCTTCTTATCGTTTGTGGTTGACGTTTTTTCTAGATACCAATAACATTTTCTTAAGGTGGATGGCAGATTGACAGTTTGATTCTTAAGGACAATGTTGCAATAATTTGTTTTTAATACATTGTGGAATAATTGCATTTCTTAGTCTTGCTCTCTTTAATTTCACTGTGAATTATACTCTTCATTTTCAGCTATGGCGTAACAAATTCTTTTTACTATTTTGGATCTTTAAATGTAAACAACTTTATTTCAATAATGCCATAATTTTGTTTTAATACACTGAAAATGATCTATGAATACATTAGTCTTGCGATTTTTATAAATTATTTTATAATTTTTTTAATTTATGTCGCAGTTAATTCATTGAATTTTGTACCTTACAAAATTTAAGAAATGTAAATACTTTTTCAATGCTATTGAATATTTGAGTCTTTTATCTTAAATTTATTTTTGAATATCATATTGTTCTTTATTCATTTTTAATAAATATTGACAACTTAAAATATATTTTAATACAAATTTCATATTTTATTTTTATGTTTTAAAGACTTTTGGTGTCTTGACATCGATTTCATATCTCACTTATATGTATTTCAAAGTATTTTGCTGTCTCTTGTCACTTTGAAATTGAACATTTTTAGACTTGCATTCGTATTTTTTTTATATATTATAGTAACTTAAAAGCTATTCGTCAAATTCTTGTTAACTTACAAAATATAAGAAATTTTACTACAAAGAGGCAAACATTTTATAATAAACTGTGGAAATTATCATAAGTGTTGCTCTCTTAAAATTCTTCAAGACATATTCGATTAGTTGAGAACTTCCTTTCACTATAAATTGTTTTCCAATTTGTTAACTTTGAATGTAATCAATTTTAATACTGCGATGTAATACTTTTTTTAATTCACTGTGGAAATTATTACTGAACACTTGAGTCCAAACTCTTAAATTTCATATAATATTATTTAATTCCATATTAATTTTTTTTTAGCAATACAATTATTTTTGGTACAGTGAAAATTCTCATTGATCACAACAAATTACTTAAAACTTCAATTCTGAAATTTTCTAATCAATTTTCTCTTACTTATTTAAAGTCTTTTGCTGTCACTCGAATATTCATATGCAATACAATAAGCTCGGCAGCGGCTTAAACAATACGAAAACAGGGGAAGTGTGTCAGTTGTCTTTTTTTTTTGGTTTTGTTGTTATTGATTGCAAACGTGGAAAATACGACACATTTTGCTAGCAATCCAGGCTTAGGGAGAACACTTCTAGCATAGTGTCAAAGGCAGCCTCTAAGCAGAAAAGTATTTGTCATGCTTTGCCCGGCAGTTGTTTCCTTTTGCCAAGCTGCCTACCCAATAATCCTGCACTTTATTTCATATACCCTTCGCCACCACTCCCGTCACCACTCACATCCACGCCCACTTTCGCCCACTTCATGACTTCGTTGCACGCCTCACTGCGCTTTTGCTATTACCACGCCTACTACGCTCAAGTGAATCAACCCTCAAGCTTGATATACCTGACCCGGAGACTTTGCCAGAGAATATGGGGAATAGGTTTCGTCTGTTTTATAATTTTCACAGACATTGCCCCGCACACTTCATAATACTATACAAAAAAAAAAAAAAAAAAAAAAAAGGCAGCGCATGTGGCCATTATTTATGTATATTTTCACCTACATTTATTTTATTTATACTATATGCAGGGGAGCAGAGAGCATAAAAAGGATGCTGTATGAAAGTAGTGACGAGGCAAATGCCTTAGAGAGCTGGGTATATTTGCCATACAAACACAAACAGAAAGTAGCAAAAGGAAAAAAAGATAATACTTATATACAAGTATAGATAGTCAACTTTGTATTGGTAGTTAGCAATAAGAGCAGCATTAAGCGGCCTTCACATCTGTGTGTGTGTTCTTGAGTGTGTGTTTGTGCTGTTTCTCTAGGCATTTTCTCGCCGCCTTATGCGACTCAATAAAGCGTAAAAGTTAAAACAACATAAAAGACAACATGTTGACGCTACAACAGCGTAAATAAATATAAGATAGATGCTTAATGCGGGCTTGCTAGACAGCAGATACCCTGCACAGCTAAAATCAATATTTTAAATTAAACCAAGTAGTTTAAGTGTTAAATCAAGATGAAAATTATACAACTATTCTTGAAATTCAACATTATGTGAATGTTTCAATAACGGAAAAATGTGAAAATTTAACCAAGAAGGCAAAATCAAGTTAAGATCAAAAGTTTTATAACAGTTAACATAAGTTAACAAATAAATCGAACTTTTTAAGAATTTTTTAACTTAGAATTCTTAATCAAGATTTGTGGATCGAAAAGTTCCAAACGTAAGATTTTCATTCTAGTCTTTAAAAGCTGATTTTTTTCTCTCTGTACGGAATAAAACACTCATAAAGCAAGATTTTAATCTCAACATATTCATACACATAATCTTAAATTGTAAATTTAACATCGAAAACCTAAAATTCTTGTTTTTATATTTTTTCTATTTTTATACTTTTTTTCTTTTTATACTTTTCTTTTTCTTTCTATACTTTTCAATCTAAATTTTCACCCTCTATTTAGTTATGGATTATCAGTTATTCTAAAACTATTTTAATATTGAATTATCTAAAACTTATCAACAAATTAATTCTTATTCTTAGCTTAACTGATCTACCCCATCAGAGCGCGTGCCTCCTGCTTTAATATACCTTTAATGGTCGTTATGTTGACTGCTGGGTATAAACAAAAAGGAAGCAAGAAACAAAACTCAACTAAAATAAAAAGCACATAAAAACGGCATAAATGTTAAGCTGCCACCAACGAGTCGCAGGACTGAGAGGGCGAACAATTTTTGTGAAACGTCGACAGCCGCGTAGGCTGTTAAAAGTTTTTGCCTTTGACCCATGCGGCGTATGAGCAATATTCACTTCTCTCTCTCTCTCCAGTGCTAAATGTTTACTTGTTTATTCCGGCGTGCAAGTGCAGGAGAATGTGTTGAATTATTGTACATAAAATTAAGTGTGTTTATGTTATGGTTATTGCATTAGCATACATAATATTTCAAATTCAAATAATGAATTTGCAATTATGCATATTTTAATTGATCTTTCAGTTGTAAATGCAAACTCCATTAGTTGCCAATGGTGCTCTCTAATGCTATTATTTTTCAAATATTTGTGGGCAAGTTGAGTTCAACTCTTTGGCGAATTAAAAATTGTATTAAGAAACTTAAAGCTGGCAACATTGACACTTTTTTCCCTCTGGGTAAGCGCATTTATATAGCCGCCTTATGCCCCAGTCAAGTCAAATCATCATCAGCATCACTTCATCATCATCATCAGCAGCATTATTCTGTGACTTGTGTAGCTTCTAGCTCTGTCTCGTATTTTCGCCCACAATTTACACAGCTGACTTTTTGTTTTGTCGCCTCGGCACATAAACCAGACACTCAGGTATAGCATCCATACAAATAAATACAAATACAACAACGAGAGTGTCATGTATATAACACATACACTCACACACACACACAAATTTATTTCATATACGTAAAGTGTAAAAGAAGAAGAGCCGAAAGTCTGCTGTGTTTTTGCTTTCAGTCAGTCAGAGAGTTACTCCTAGCTACATATTGACAGGCTGCTGCTGCTCCTCTTCTTCTACTTTGCTCTTAGCTTGTCTTCGTTGCCCTTTTGCGTTCGTCTCCTGTGTCCTGTCTGCCATTTATTTTTGTGCTTTTCTCTGTTTTTGCGCGCGCCGCATTTTCGCTTTCAACAGCTGCAAGTGGCGGGCGAAGAGAGAATGAAGAAGTAAATTTAAAAACACAAAAATTTTCGGTGCCTGCGTGTTTAAAGCTCATAATTATCACGCGTTACACATGGCGTATACGTGTTGTGTGTGCTCTCTGCTTTTAATGAAAATTAATGCCATTGCTGCTGCTAATTGCACATTTGTTGTTGTTGTTGTGGTTCCTTTTTGCTTTTTACTTTTTACTTTTTTTTGATAATATGAAAATTTATTGTTTTTATGCATGTTTATTATCGCCATATTTATTTTGATTATTTTTGTAGTCAAAAGATATGTGTGTACTCCAACCAAATATTTAACAAAAATATATATATGTGTGTCTGCTTACAGCATTTCTACAGTCGAAAAATACAAATTCACTTTTAGCTCCGTCATCATTTATTCAACCAAAAAAACAAAACAAAACAAAACTCCAGCAAAGTAAAAACGAAATAAATAAATAATACACAAATCAAGATCAACAGGAAAAAAATCTCAAATGTCGTGTTAACTTTGCAGTATTTTATAAATTAATTTCAACGTCATAAAAATCAGGAATTAATGTAGTGCCTAATGCCAAGTGTAATAAATATCATATAAAGCGATAAGCAAAACAAAAAAGCATAACAAAATTTACAAAAATTAACGGTATTAAAAAATACACCTAGATGTATATTTATTGATAACAAAAAAATAATAAGCAAAATAAATATAACATAGCTGTCGTGTGCAAATACAGTAGAAAAAACAAAAGCAGAAAAAAAGTTGTTATAGCTTTATTAAAATTGCAAATTCCGCATAAATTTCTGGCCATTAATGCGTACAATTTAATAGTTGCCCAAAAGAATGTTGCGATAACTTAAACCAACAAATACAAAACGAATAAAAAAATAAAATAAAAACGCTTACACATATATTGGTAATAAATTTATTCGTGTATTTTGGGTAAGTTTGCTTTTGAATTGCATATCAAATATTTGCATTTTACGAGATTATTGTTACGTCTGAACAGTTTCTGAAAAATGTAAATTTGATTTGAATGTGTTTTAAAAATCAGTTTTATGTATTTTTAAAGATATTTAATATTCATATGAATACTTGATTTTTTTGTTGCTCATAGTTGCATTAAGTGGATTTATGCTCGTTTGAGCATTGAGTTTTAATTAGCCATAAGACGAGCTACATTTATTTTGAGTGCATACTAAAAGCATTTTAAATTGATTAATTAGCACAAGATAAACTTTCTGTGCATTGCATTCAATAGCTTCAATGAGCAAAATTACTTACTTTGAAACAATGATGCTGCTGCCTCTCTCTTTCTCTCTCTGTGACTCTTTTTGTGATTCAAAACTCTTTCCATTAGCAATACCTCAAACCATTTGCCACACGATCTCGAAAAGAAGCAAAAAAAACTTTTCATGTTCCTCCGCTCGGCTCTTTAACTCACGTAGCTGACGGCGTCAGTGTGCGGCATCCAACCCATTACCTATCCACTATTCCCCTCTCGGTTTTTCCGTTTTTGCTACAAAACTCAACCGCAAATGTCACATGCAAATTCAGTTTTCCTTGTAACGGAAATGCAAGCGAAAAAGTAGCAGCAAAAGATTTTTATACATAACTTTTTATGTTGCCTCATTGTTGAGACTTTGAGGCGGAAAAGAATAAAATACGCCCCATAGGCAATGAGTCTGTATCTGTAACTGTGTGTGTGTGTGTGTGTGTATTTACATTTGCGCCATTTTATTTCATTTTCATTTGCAATTTTCTTTTGCGTGTGCACATTTCCTGGGCGACACAGTCGTGACTTTTGCCACTGCAAGCTGAATGACTGACTCGCTGGCTGACTGGCTGGCGCTCTCTGCTCTTTACATTTCTAATTACATGCTCATTTTCAACTTGAAACGTAGCGCCAAACGGATGCTGTTCTGGTAATGATGCTGCAAGCAGTCGTCATCCACTCTCCTCTTTTTCTCTCTCATCATCTTCGCTGTGTGTTGTAAACATGGTCGCTTATGCCGTTTAGTTTTATGCGTGCCACGATGAGTGGGTGAAGCAGAGAGTGGGGAGTGGGGAGTGGAGAGTGGAGAGCAAAGTGAACCACTCTTGGGATGACTTTATGTCTTTAGTTTTATGCATGTCACTCAATTCCTATCCCCATCCCCTTTGCCGCTCGTATGTGCTTCATTCTGATAAGCGAAATTTCCTTTGGCAAATTATTTCACATGTTGCCTGCCGTCCATTTGTTCGTCTCTCTCTCTCTCTTTTTTTATGATTTTGCTCTAATTAGCAGCGCCTTCCTTCGACTCGGACAGTGAGTTTTATGTGCCTAAACAGCATGAGGTAGTTGGGGAGTTTCGGGGCTTTGCTGTTAACTGTTAGTTTCTCATGCCATTGTTTTTATTGTTTTGCCCGTGCTTTACTTTCTATATGCTCGCATACAGGGTGTTCAGCTTAATGGTTTGCAAGTCTAGCGAAAGTGATGATTGATCTTTTATAAAGCAACATTACTTATTGTTTTATTTTCGAGATGAAACCATAGAAATTAAAATATGATTAGTTAAGATGAAACCGTAGAAATTTAAATATGATTAGTTAAATGTGTTAAGAATTTGTTTGATTTTGTCTATCCAGCTGATATACAATTAAACCACATTAACTCGCAAGTTATATAGTTTTTGGAAAGTGAAATTGTTATTATTTATACTGCAGTAGATGAAGTAGATCATTGTATGTTATTATACAATTGAATGCAGAAAAGCAACTTCCAGCTAGAAAAATATGCAATTCTCAAATAAAAAGATAATTAAAGCTCCAAATATAATTGGTGTTGTGATGAACAAATTAAAGCCATCATTTTTATGGCGTTAAATTTAATAATTAAGGTAACGATTCTCGTTTATATGCAACTAAGATAATTTTTCCATTCAATATACAGCAAAAATGATCTTATTTGCTTACTTGGTTAGTGCTTATTTATTGTTATATCTGCTGCGAACAAAATTTTGATAACTTATTAACGAAAGAAACTCATGGCCGGAAAAATAAATAATTTTATGATAGAAAAGTTAATTAAAATAGAAAAATATATTAAACTCCAATTATAATTGGAGTATTTGTAAGGAAAAGCAACAACAAATTTAAATACATTATTTGAAGTAGATTTAATATTTCCAGCAAGCGTTGTGCTTTATTATTATGTACAGTAAATATTAAAGAAGTTGCTTGTGGGAAAACTGATATAATTTGATTATATTTATGTTTTAAAAGTGACTCTACCTTCAAAAAGACTTGTATCGAACTATTGAACTATCTGAAGGATTGTCAGATACATATTCAACATAAGCTAAGCAAATATAAACAGAATGAAAAGAAAATACAAATAAACTAAAAATAACTTACAATGTTTTTATATGTATTATTTATCATTGATTATTATGAAATTAACGTAACAACTCGAATGGAATACCACACCCTTTATGTGAAGTACGTTCTAAAAATCGTAAGTTGTATTTTGTGTCCCTTGACTGCGCTTTGATACAGTGTCGTGCCCTCTCACCAAATGCTTGACCTGTGACTTCAGTGACGGTTCAAATGGTTACTGACTGGCTGCTTGTTGTTGTTGCTGTTGTTGTTGTTGTTTCATTGTGTTGCTTTCCTGGGGCTAAAGTAATTAAATCAATGTGCACGCTGCTCGCTGTTGCTATTTACTGTGCTTGCTTACTGGGTTTTCATTTCGCGACGCAGAGTTTGCTGCACTTTCGCAAAGGGGTCGATGATGGGGGGGAGGGTCGAGGAGGAGGAAAGGTTCTGCGTTTTAATTTCCATATTACGTGCGGCCATAGAATTTATCATCGGGGTACAAGCGCAAACACACGTAGACATTTTGGGCTCCATGCAAAGTTAAACTAAATAAATTGCATAATCCACAAAACAAATTGGAAAATGCAAACCGAACCCAAACAATGAGCACACACAGGAACCGCCCTCCTTCCCTGTCTTCACCTCTTCTAATATCAACACCAAAACCAAAACCAACACAAACAACACTAGCTGGTCATTATTATTGCTAGCAATGGATTTGCAGTTGCTGTTGTTGTTGTTTTTGTGTATCGTTGACTGTTCACAAATATTTATGCCAAATAACTCAACTTTTGCTAATTGCATATTTGGTGTTCATTAGGGTCATCCTACAGGCCAACTGCCTCCAAAGCGACACAAATACAATATATACATATATATTTTATATTTACACGTATGTATGTGTGTGTGTGTGTGTGCGTGCATACGCCTAATGTGCCACTTGAGGCATGAATTGTAATGCCTGCAAATCCAAAATACATATGCCGAGCGTACTGTAAATATAATGAAATGTAAATACATAAAGTAAATTACATTTTGTTCTCCTCTTGTTGTTGCCTTCTTTTCTTGCTATATGTTTTTTCAATTTTTCTTCATTTGTCTGGCAAATGAAACCGAAAAGTGCTGGCAAAAAATCAGAGATGAATAATAAGAATAAAATACATTTTGCTGTAAGACGAATATTGTATGCTCTGGTTTAAAAAAATGCTAATTTAATAACAGTTTTTTTTAAGTTATAAATATATTAATAATGTTATACATAATTACAAACAATTTAACAAAATTTTGTGTTTGATAGCAATTAATATAATAATAGTTATGCTAAGAATTAATTTATTTAAATTACTTTCTTAGCTTAACTTGTCTGAAATCTGATTGAATTCTGTATTTTACTGAAACCAACATAGTTATATTAAGAAATACGTGACTCAATTTTTTTATGCTTGAAAGAAAATGTGCTTTTTCTTTACATTAGAATTAAACGGTTGTATATATTATTTTATTATATATTATAATATTTGTTTCGCATTCTTACTTTCATGTAAGCAAACATTATTGACTTTATTCAAAAACAATTAAATTTTTCCCAAATTTTGTTCACACTGCTCAACAAATTAAAAATGTCTTCAAACGCAGCTTCATTAATTATATTTGTAAACACAGCGGCCCAGTTAATATACCCTTTGCAGCCAAAGTTAAAGGTATACTTACTGAAATAAAGAGCAAAACAAATAAAAAAAACACGCAGAAAAAAAAAAGGAAAAACTGAAACCCAACAACAATCACTCTTAAATACTTGCCACTGACGTTGGGCGCATATTGAAAATTCGTTACAATGATATCCTCGGGCGGCTTTAAAAACAATAACAAATTACTTTTTTAATGCCTGCTGAATACCAGCAATGTGTGTGTGTGTGTATGTGTATGTATTTGACAAAAGATTTCGCTTGTTGCGGGCTGGGAAAACATTTTTCCATATTAAACCAACCAACCAAAGGGGCCTGCGGATGAAGAGCAGCAGCAGCAGCTACCTGGCTGAAAATCGATTAAGCTTTTTTCGGGGTATAACTGATTGTTTGCCGGGTTTGGTTGTGCGAATCAAATGGCGGCTGTGGAGAACGATGCGAACGAATGTCCTGGGCGCTTGGGCTGTTGATTGAAAAGTTGGCAAATTGGTAGAATGAAGCCAAAACTGCTTCTCATCTCTTCTTTAGCTGCTGCTGCTGCTTCTGCTGCCGTTTGCTTTAACGTGCAGACAATAACCAACATGTTTATGTTTATACTCTGGGGAATTTCGGTCTGCCCCACGCTGTAGCAGCATTCTCCATTTCAGCTCCATCCAAACTCGAACTCCCAACTTCATCTCTATCGCTGTTTTTGGCAAAAACAACTTTTGCCAGCATATTCTCCTTGGTCGTGTCTCGTCTTTCGCTTTTTGCCTTTTAAGTATTCCACATTCGCATTCGCAATGGCAATGGCAATCGCATTGCCATTCACATTTCTGTTTAGCATTTTCAAGGACGCGCTGCTTTGATGAGCGACGCACACACACACACACAGACGCACACACACTTGGAGAGTAAATTTTATCTCTGTGCTGATATAAAGTATACTCAGAAATTGGGGTTCAGCCCTCAGCTGTAAGTTATTCAATATTTTGGGCGTGTATAAAATTACTAAAAGGGTTTTTTCGCTATCTTTTGCTACTACTGTTGTTACACTATATATAGTATATGATGTATACGAAATAAATGCTTTTTCTCTGGCTGCTGCCGTTTTTGCATTGCCTCGTTATATGAGCAGCTGTAAAAGCATGATGGCTGAAAGTTAATGTTAATAACACTCCCGCTAAATACATATAAACAAAACTGCTCTGTTTCACAAAATGTTGCCCAGTTTCAAGTGAAATGAATGCTGTATCAGCTGGAAATGGCAATGCTTCATCTAGGTTTTTGGTATAAAAAGTATACGAATATGGTAGCAGGCAAACATTTTATATTTTGTGAGCATCAAGTCTTTAAGTAATTGAAATTTATGGTACGTAAAGTACAACTTATAAGTAAATATAAATATTTTTTATATTTTGTATATAAGAACCCTTTTAGTAAGTAAGAAGGCAAGAGAAATAGGAAAGTTACAAATAAGTTGTGACGTTAATAATGTTTTCACTTTTGATTGGTCTAATGCTTTACTATAGTATACGTCATTAGGTAGAAATCTACATTAAAATAAAGCAAGTAACAAAGCTGCAGTCAAGTGTGCTTGACTGTGAGATACTCATTCTGAGTAAGATAAACACAGTGCGGGATTACTCTTAAAATATACCAAATACAGATACCACAAAAAAATAAATAGTACTACATTTAAAATATACCATAGAGTATTACGGATACCAGAAAAACTTTAATATAATACATTCTAGAGCAAATAAAATATATAAACTTATATTGCAAACATGCTTAAATTGGAGTCTGAATTTCATACTCGTATATATACATATTAGACAGTCCACTCTCAAAGCACTCACATGACAAATAAATCAGTACGGGCTCTCAATGATAATGCTGATGAGGACAAGTCCATTTGAATCATATTGTTAATTCATTCCTGAGTGCATTCAAATCGTCTCAGTGTATACATGTTAAATACGTATGTGAAAGTGCTGTAATAAGCAGTTTACTTCAAACTGCAGCAGCTTGTAACATTCACAAGCTGCTTCAGTAGGTTGCACAATTGCCTTTTGTGGCGCCACGCAACTGGCATTCAAGCCGCAAGCCAATTTATGAATATCAACCATTCAGCATGAGAAACTTTGTCAATGTATACGACATCTATGAAAATATATAATTTTTCAACTCACTTGTTTATTTTTGCTTAGCAAATTAAAGTAAGAAACCCTACAACATTATTTTCAGTGAAAAAAGATTTCTATAATTTCCAAGAATAAAAATAATTACGTTATATTAAAAAAATTACTTTATACAATATAAAGTACATTTCTGTTATATTTACAAACTTGATAATTTCATTATTATTATTTTTAAAGATTTATCTTTTTTAGTACTATTTTATTTATTTATTTATTTTTGTTTAAATTTGTTTTTGAACGTGATAATAATCGTTGGGTTTGATTGTAGAAGAAGCGACTGACACGTCAATGAAAGTTCTACATAATTTGTGCATTGCAAATATTAATGTGAATGCACTGATATAATCGGTTATCGATAGAAATTGGCGTTTTATTCAACAGATATTTATATAGCTTGTTTAATTTAGCTCATTTTTTATATTTATAAAATCTCTGCAACTATTTTCTTGAGTAATCTCTCTTATGCAGTGTATAAAATGCATATATACTTATGTAAATCTCTTGTCGTTTATTGAATTCGCAATGCATTTATTTTTAAGGAGATTTTCATATATAGTTATTTTTTGTGTCTTGTTTTTCGTCTTCCGTGTATTGTAAGATTATTGTGAGATTTATGAGCCATTTTGATTGGCTCTGGCATAAAATATATTGGCTCACGTCATAACATAAACAAGTTTACCAAGCCTGTCTGCTTGTTTGGCTGTCTTGCCAGTCTGTCGTATGGGTGATAAACAAAATGAAGCAAAAGCGTTGCGCATACGCCGTGTATGGCTGGCGTATGTAGCTACTATCTACATAGGTTTCAAATGGTGTTCGCTCTGTCTGTCTGCTGCTGCTGCTGCTTGCACTAGCTGAGCAACTAACGTCGCATTCGTGTTTATCGCTTAAATTGCTCAGGCATCTTAGAGATACACAATAGCGTTTTGTTGTTGTCTGTGAGTATGGGTGTGTGTCCGTGTGTGTGTGTGTGTGTAGTACGTGGGCGATGTAAAGAAAATCAATAGAATGTGTTTAATAAGCTGAAACTGTGCTTAGATAACAACACGTCTATGGGCGACGTTTTTATTGTTGAGTGTGTGGGGGAGAGAGAAAGAGTGAGAGGATGTGATTGAGATAGGATACAAAACACTTGTCTCTTTTGTATCTCGCAACACGTGCCATGAATTTTAATATAATTTAGTCGCTTGCCGTTTAATCAGCTTTCGACTTTACCTTTTATAGGTGCTCGTATCTAATTTGAGTATCGCTTTAGTCGTTTCTTCTGATAATATTAAGCTAATGCCTCAAATCTGCCAACGGCATTCAAATAAAAGTATCCATCTGTAACATTTTTGTTGTCTTGTTCAACCTTTTTTTCGGTTTCGTTAAGTTTAGTTTGACAAGCCTTCATTGACTCAATCGAAATTTTTGTTTCGCCTTTTGTCGTCGTCGTCGCTTGGTCAGTCACTAACCCAGACAACATTGCCCCGAGCGGGAACTGACCGAGAACGAATCCCTCGGACCTTGGCTTGGCCTCTATTAGTAGCCTGTCATTCTTGTCTTTGTTGCTGCCTTTTTATTATTGTATAGTAATATACATACACAACCTTACATATAAAGCGCTCTTCTTTTAGCTTCTGGCTGCGCTTTTTCGTGGTAGTTGTTTTTTTAGTTTGCTGTTTTTATTATTATTATTTTTAGTGGCTCGCCTCTCGGTTAGTTTTTGTACATTGTTTTGCGAGCGTGTGTTTGTGTGTGTGCGACAGGCGTTGACCTTCCATTGTCATTTGACATTTTTCGGGCACTTTTGAAGTGTAGTCGTCGTTGTGCTTAGCTGTAGACAACAAATTGAAAGCTATTAAAGCATTGCAATCGCTGGAGATTGATGTCGCCTTAAAGCTAAAATTTATTGTAATAGTTTAATTATTTAAATAGAGTTGTTTCCAAAAAACATTTCAATTTGTATTAAAAATTTACATTGTTCACTTCTAAGCTACAAAATTATCAAAGTGTGGTCAACTTTCTTTAATTTATTCACGCAGTTCGTAAGAGTGCAATAAAAATTATATTATATATTTAATTATATTATATTATATTATATTATAGTATATTATATTATATTATATTATATTATATTATATTATATTATATTATATTATATTATATTATATTATATTATATTATATTATATTATATTATATTATATTATATTATATTAACTTATAACAGAGGACAATAAAAAATGTTAAAAATAAACTAAGAAGTTAGATTAAATATAGAAAATTTATATATAATATATATTTTTAAAAAATTTTTTTGATAAACCAACTTTCAATTGCTTAAATCGCTTTTAAAATGTTGAATTTAATTTAAAACTAATTTACTCAGTACTAAAATTACTTCTAGACCGAAGATTCAAAAATAAGATGATTATAGCAGTTATGAATGTTCTCTCCTTAGTTTGCCATAAGCCTAATTGCTTTATTGTCGACCAAAGTGTACAGCATAATATATGTTTATTTTTTATTATACACTCCTTGCACACTGTCTGGTAACTGGCTTCATTTTTTGTCATTGCATTAAAGCAATTTGTGGCCCCCCACACTCACATTCATATATATTTTTTTCACTTAGCGGCACTTTCACAGTCCCCTTCTCCTCCCTCTCATCACACTGCCCCGCACGTAGTGCTCTTTCATCATTCTTAAAAACGAAAATATTTATAGAAAAATGTTTATGCCCGGCGGCGAGTTTTATGCAAGCTGTGCCTGAATTTATGCTATTCCTTCATGTTTTTTTTTTTGTTTTGGTTGAGAGCAATTTGTGTGTGTGTGGCTTGTGCCAATATTTGTAGCTATAGCTCTACGAGCATATCAAGATCATAATCTTTATGGCTATTGCCGAACCAGCCCAAAAGCGAAACCGACCAAACCAACGAGAACCAACAAGAGAACAGGGCGAAAACAACTCGAGCGACAAACAAGCAATGAAATCAAATAAGCTGAGGGTATAAACAACAACAACAACAACAGCAATAACATGAATGAGAACAAGAGCAATAACCACAGCAAAGGCAACAGCAATAACAACAACAAATTGTGTGTGTCACATAAATTATTTGCTGCTGAATTGGCAATTATTTGTTGTAATTTATTGTGTGATAAATTGCGTGTATGCGTCTCTCAGTGTGTGTGTGTGAGTGTGTGTGAACTGCTGGGGTATGTGTTTTTTATTTAATTTAAAAATAATTAATTTGCCAGGAAAGTGAAGCTCTGGATTTGCAGCATCATTCAAACAAATTAAGCGTCCAACATTGTTTGTACTTGCAACACACACACAGTGACACACACACTTGCACTTGCACACAGTCAAACACATCCGCAATCGTAGTTGGATAAATACATATGCAAATGGTTGCATTATGTGCAGCTGCTGCTGCTGCAGCTTGCATACAATATGTAATGACTTAAGTCAACGATGTCAATCATTGTTGTCATCTTCATTTAATCAATACTGAGTGTGTGTCTCTCTCTCTCTCTCTCTCTCTCTCTCTCTGGGCAAGTGTGTGTGTGCGAGTGTGTGTTGTGTCTGTCTCGCAGACGGACATTCACTTTACTGTTGGCTGCAGCAGTTGCAGCTTCAGCTGCAGCTGTTGGTGCTGTTGTTGCTGCTGATGTTGGCAGAAACTCAACTCATCTCATTGCGAATCAATGCATACGAAATTCTCCTCCCTTGCTGTCATCAAGACAACTTCCTTTAGATTGATTTTCCCCTTGCACTCGAAGTCACTCATTGGCATCGCTTGCTACTGATAAATGCTGAAAGAAAAGTTGTCAAGCTTTGTAAATAATGAAAATAAATGGGAACAAATATCGTTATAAAATATAGAAATTAGAAACACAACGCACATCATTTAATTTTAAGTTTTTTAAGAGACACGCATAATTATTTCTTATTATTTTATTATTATTATTTTTTGTTATTATTTATTTTTATTTTTATTTAAAAATAATGTTTAAAAATAAAGTTAAATAAAACTAAGGAGATTCTATTAGGTTAAGAATACTACATTAAAGATTCAAAAATAATAAATAAAAAAGTTCTAAATTTATAATTAAATTTTGCGAATTCACAAGGCAAAACTTCACTTTTATTTAAAGAGATTTGCGAATTTGGCAAGATATTTAGATTTTAGTCTGACATTTTCATGACTACAAATTTTTAATTTTCATAGATAGATTGTATATTAAAAAAATATATTTAGCTTAAATATGAATTGTATTTATGTTTACTACCAATCTTTAGGTATAATAATGTTGTTATTATTTTAAGTACTAAGTAATCTAGCTTTCAAATAACGCTTGCTACTCGATTTTTCGATTTGCTTAAGGGAAGTGGGTGTGGCAACATAACAATTTTGCCCATTCAAAAGTATTTCTTTAATGCCTTCCACAATTTTATCTGATCGCAATCAAATTTTCAGGACTCATAAATACTGTAGTTAAATTTTGTATACACCAAAATCGCTCTATCTTTAAAATTACGCTTGTTATTAAATTTTTATACCCGCTACCCATAGGTTAGAAGGGTATTATAACTTTGTGCCGACAGGAAATGTATGTAACAGGTAGAACGAGGCATATCCGACCCTATAAAGTATATATATTTTTGATCAGCATCAACAGCCGAGACGATCTAGCCATGTCCGTCTGTGTGTCGGTGTTACCATTTGTTATATTTGTACGCAGATCAAGTTTGTTTCAAATTTTTGCCACACCCACTACATACATTCATTTTCCGTTAATTCAACTTTTAAAATAATTTTTTTATTTAAATTAATTAAATTAATTATACACGCCACTCGTATTCAGAAGGACAAAAAAAAAACCCGATATTATAATTTAAATATACCGAATTTATATACCTGAAATATACTGTAACATACCGTTATTTGGTATATTGGTATTCTACTGCATTCATTTAAAATATAACAAAAAAGTTAGCCGGACATATTGACAGTGCCTCCTTGTGCCTGTTATATACATTTCCTGCCCATATAATACCCTTCTACCCAATGGGTAGCTAGCATACGAATGAGTTTCTCCCATGCTGTGCACCACGATGAAATGTTGCAAGTCACATAACGGCATTTGGCAGCAATGGATTCGGATCGAATCTGATGAAAATTAAATGGCAGCCAAGAACATTACTATACAAGAGCAAACAAATAACAGCAATGCAAATACATAAACAATTACTACTGTCCATTGCCGCGCACGTTGAACTTTATTATAAAGTATGAGATCTTAGTCCAAATTAACATTCCGGGCTTTTGCAATATAATACATTAGCTTGCACTTTCGTTTAAAATCGATGAGCTTTGATTTGCCGGGTCCATTATAGAAATCTTCAAGTGTGAACTTTTCAAAAAAAATTAAGTCAAGAAATTCTTCCTTATAGGAAGAATCATTAGTATCCAAGTCATTAAAATGAAGGTAAAGTTCAATAAGTTTAAAACGTATCAACTCTGGAATACGTCCACTAAGAACTATAATTAAATTCTTGAATGTGTGCACTGGAATCAAAAAATCAAAAATGTTCGCTTGGTTGACTATTTCACTTGCTCGCATTTTAAGATATGAATCGGCCATAAGAAATAATGATAATAATAATAATGATAATGATAATAATGAGGAACTCTGAAGTTCGTGCGAGCACTGAAATATGGCAAGAAGTTCGATAATGTTGCATTGATCTAAACGATTTTTCAACTTCTCAATGCAGGCGTCCGTAATGCTGCTCACAAGATATTTATGTCCGAATTCGAGTAGCTTTATAATTTGTGCTACGTCATTACAATGTATCTGCGAGTCGCCGCTATAGATAAAATTTCGAAACATTACGAAAGTTTCGGGCTCCACGTCTGTTAGCTTAATCTCTCCAGTCGTTCCCTCGATAAAGTTTCCATAGCACATGCGCTCAAAAACTTCCGACGCACACGAGAAGATCAATTTATGGCCTAAATAAACATTATCATCGATGATAAATTTACAATCGGTGTTGCGCTCAGAATCCAGAATTGCAGTCAACGATTTTCCAAGCCTGAAACAATTCTTTGTTGAATACAAGTTTGCGAAAAATAATTCAACGAAAGTACTCACCAATTCATAGTTTTAGTTTTTATTTTCTTCAGAACACAAAATCTATGAAGAAAAATTGATGTTCAGCGCTTTCGAGATTGAAAATATGAATGAATCAGACTACAAAATATCAGCAAATAAAATTGAAACAAATTTGCTCTCTTCTTATATACACAAAAGCACGACTGAGCTCCAATATGAATGAGCTCAATATTCTAGAAACTATGTAAAGGCCGCCTCAAACAAATTCGCCTACTATGATCAAGAATAAACAAAAGGGCGTCACGATATGATTTTAGAATACTAATAGAACCTCTTCAACACTTGAACAAGTAAGAAAGCTACAGTCGAGTGTGCTCGACTGTCAGATACCCTCTACCCATTTTGAATAAAAACAAAATATTGCGGTACTGTTTAAAAAATATACCGAATATACTAAAAAAAATACTACAAATATACCGAATGGTACATTTGGTATATCGATATAGTATCGCATTCAAAATATATCATAGACGTCACAATCTACCAGATTGTCGGATAAAACAATTCAGACCCCCAGTAAGTAGGCGAATTTGCCCATACAAATGCCTTCCACAATTTTATCTGCTCGCAATCAAATTTTCAGGACTCATAAATACTGTAGTTAAATTTTGTATACACCAAAATTCGCTCTATCTTTAAAATTACGCTTGTTATTCGATTTTTATACCCGCTACCCATAAGTTAGAAGGGTATTATAACTTTGTGCCGGCAGGAAATGTATGTAACAGGTAGAAGGAGGCATCTCCGACCCTATAAAATATATATATTCTTGATCAGCATCAACGGCCGAGACGATATAGCCATGTCCGTCTGTGTGTCGGTGTTACCATTTGTTATATTTGTACGCAGATCAAGTTTGTTTACAATTTTTGCCACACCCACTACATACATTGATTTTCCGTTAATTCAACTTTTAAAATAAATTTATTATTTAAATTAATTATACACGCCACTCATATTCAGAAGGACAAAAAAAAAAACAACACCTGATATTATAATTTAAATATACCGAATTTATATACCTGAAATATACTGTAACATACCGTTATTTGGTATATTGGTATTCTACTGCATTCATTTAAAATATAACAAAAAAGTTAGCCGGACATATTGACAGTGCCTCCTTGTGCCTGTTATATACATTTCCTGCCCATATAATACCCTTCTACCCAATGGGTAGCTAGCATACGAATGAGTTTCTCCCATGCTGTGCACCACGATGAAATGTTGCAAGTCACATAACGGCATTTGGCAGCAATGGATTCGGATCGAATCTGATGAAAATTAAATGGCAGCCAAGAACATTACTATACAAGAGCAAACAAATAACAGCAATGCAAATACATAAACAATTACTACTGTCCATTGCCGCGCACGTTGAACTTTATTATAAAGTATGAGATCTTAGACCAAATTAACATTCCGGGCTTTTGCAATATAATACATTAGCTTGTACTTTCGTTTAAAATCGATGAGCTTTGATTTGCCGGGTCCATTATAGAAATCTTCAAGTGTGAACTTTTCAAAAAAGATTAAGTCAAGAAATTCTTCCTTATAAGAATCATTAGTATACAAGACATTAAAAAGAAGGTAAAGTTCAATAACATAAGTTTAAAACGTATCAACTCTGGAATACGTCCACTAAGAACTATAATTAAATTCTTGAATGTGTGCACTGGAATCAAAAAATCAAAAATGTTCGCTTGGTTGACTATTTCACTTGCTCGCATTTTAAGATATGAATCGACCATAACAAATAATGAGGAACTCTGAAGTTCGTGCGAGCACTGAAATATGGCAGGAAGTTCGATAATGTTGCATTGATCTAAACGATTTTTCAACTTCTCAATGCAGGCGTCCGTAATGCTGCTCACAAGATATTTATGTCCGAATTCGAGTAGCTTTATAATTTGTGCTACGTCATTACAATGTATCTGCGAGTCGCCGCTATAGATAAAATTTCGAAACATTACGAAAGTTTCGGGCTCCACGTCTGTTAGCTTAATCTCTCCAGTCGTTCCCTCGATAAAGTTTCCATAGCACATGCGCTCAAAAACTTCCGACGCACACGAGAAGATCAATTTATGGCCTAAATAGACATTATCATCGATGATAAATTTACAATCGGTGTTGCGCTCAGAATCCAGAATTGCAGTCAACGATTTTCCAAGCCTGAAACAATTCTTTGTTGAATACAAGTTTGCGAAAAATAATTCAACGAAAGTACTCACCAATTCATAGTTTTAGTTTTTATTTTCTTCAGAACACAAAATCTATGAAGAAAAATTGATGTTCAGCGCTTTCGAGATTGAAAATATGAATGAATCAGACTACAAAATATCAGCAAATAAAATTGAAACAAATTTGCTCTCTTCTTATATACACAAAAGCACGACTGAGCTCCAATATGAATGAGCTCAATATTCTAGAAACTATGTAAAGGCCGCCTCAAACAAATTCGCCTACTATGATCAAGAATAAACAAAAGGGCGTCACGATATGATTTTAGAAGACTAATAGAACCTCTTCAACACTTGAACAAGTAAGAAAGCTACAGTCGAGTGTGCTCGATTGTGAGATACTCGATACCCATTTTGAATAAAAGCAAAATACAATCTCAAAATATTAAATAGAAATATGCATGTATTCTCGATCGGGATTTGAACACCAGCACCACCGACCGGGTGGTAAAACCAAAAAAAAAGTTTGTACCCCGAGCGGGCTCAAACCCAAGCACCACAACATGCTCGGCTTGCAATCTACCACCACAGCTATCGCATTGCTTATGAATCCTGTATGCATACAGATACTAATATAGGCGAGCGTGTATATCAGGAATCACAAATACCATTGTTATTATTGTATATACCAAAATTCGCAAGTCTAGCTTTAATATTACTCTTATTATTATTAATTTGCGGGAGCGGAAGTGGGCGTGGCAAAAATTTGAAACAAACTTGATCTCTTATAGTCTCTAAGATCTATGTAGGTGTTCATACGGACAGACGGACATGGCTATATCGTCTCGGCTGTTGATGCTGATCAAGAATATATATACTTTATAGGGTCGGAGATGCCTCGTTCTACCTGTTACATACATTTCCTGCCGGCACAAAGTTATAATACCCTTCTACCCTATGGGTAGCGGGTATAAAAATGATGGCTCTATCTCTTATAGTCTCTGAGATGTAGAAGCATATTAATGTTTTATTAACACACTCTGTTTACCACCAACTTACGATTAAATCTTAATTAAATTAATTCTCTAATCATTTAAGTTGTTTTTAAAGATGAATTTCACTTAATATTTTGATTTCTTTGCACTCTGACTCACGTTGCTTAACATTAGCAGTTAAAATAATAAATGATGAATGCAATTAGCTGCAATATTCAAGAATCTTTAATAAATTTCCAAAGCATTCAATTCTGTGCAACACAACGTAGTGCGAGAATCACTAACGAGCCCAAAATATCAAAAGCCTTAATGGATTAAAAAAGCAGGCGGCAAGCAGACACATTCCCATGCACACACACAGTGACAAAATGAGCTCATTAAGTGCTCACACACACACACACACACATACACACACAGAGACAGATACTTAACTTACTGAAAGCAGCTCAATAAGTTAACACTGCGAGTCAGTGCGCTGAAAAGTCGTTTGAGCTTTGAACTCAATTTCGCCTACTTGCACCCGCGTGCAGAATTGCAACATATTAAGGACGTTGCCTTGGCATGAGCTCTGAGCATGTGTGTGTGTGTGCCAATTTTTCAATTGCTTGCATAATTAAAATATTGCGCATACGCAGCTTGGTACTACATTTATTGATGCTGTGCTCTGCGAATACTGAGAGTACTGAGGAGTGCAGTGAAAGACATAAATCTTTTTGCCATTGCAGACAAAGACACAGAGGCAGAAGCAGTCGAAGCAGCAGCAGCAGCAGCACAATGTCGAGTCAGGAGTCGCATTCGATTGCCTTGGCTATAATTTACGATCTCTGAACTTCTCTCTCTCTCTCTTATTCTCTCTCCATCACTGGATATAAGGTTGTCACTGGGTTCATCGTAATGCTTTTAATAGCATTTACATTGCCGCTGCTTCTACTTCTGCTTTGGCTGCTGCTGCTGCGCTTATGAAATATGAGCGCAAATTGATGTCATTTTGGTGTTTGGCTTTGAATTTACATTTCGGTTATGGTTTTCTGGTTTTGAGAGTGTACGTGTGTGTGTGGTACACATTAATTGGTTTGCTTGGCTGTCGCCAAAGCTTTAGCTTAAATTAATTTATCTCCATGCATATTATACTATATGCATTTTAATGCCTGCCTTTGGCTTTGCCTATTTTATGACCAATTTAATTTATGCATTTTCAATTGCATTTTATATTTGAGGTTTTTGGCTTATTTGTGTCCACCATTTAAAATTAGTTTCTACTTAGTTCGGCTAAACATTTATTTATGCCCAAATTATTTTTGCAAATTTCAACATTGAAAGAGCAAATTTAATTTATTGCTTTTATATAAAATTTTCGTAAAATTTTTGGTGTAAATTTTAATGCTGAGATTGCATAGCGCTGATTTCCTTTATTTATGGGCTTTTTGGGATTAGTTTTGTTTGAATTGATGTGGTTTGTGCAAATAAATATTAGCATAGTTTAGAGAGCAACTAATTTTTCTCAATTTCACAATCATAGTGCGAGCTATTAACATAATTGTTTTTATTTTTTAAAACCATCTAATTAAATACAAATATATTTGATCAATGTAACTATCAACTCAGATAATTCTTTTAGTAATACTTAATAATAATAATCATTTGAAATTAATAGCATATTTGTTTTTATTTATGAAAACGATCTGAAATTTAATGTGTTTTTTATATTTTGTTTTCAAAGGATTTAATTATTCTTAAAATAGTTTACTGTTATTAAAAATTAATAAGAAAATCTTTGGTAAATTTAATAAAGAAATCGGATAATTCTTTTAATATCACTTCACTTTGAATCAGTATATTGTTTTTACACCATTAAAATCTAAATGTTTACTTTTTTGTTGTTTTTAATTATATTTGCTGTTTCATTTTTTTATTGGTATTTTAGTTTTCTCTAATTCCATTCCATAAGCTAATCTTTCATCAATTTAACCAGCAGTTCAGATAATTTTGTATGATCGTGAACATATTTGTTTTTATTTTTGAACACCACCTGAATCTTAAATTTTTTTAGATTTTGCTTATTGATGTGTCTGATTAGAAAAGTAAATCTTTGATAAATTTGACTATCAGCTCTCTTCAACATACTTCATTTAAAATCTCATTTAGTTTGTTCATATTCTCGGCAAATTGAAAAAAGAAAACATTTAAACAAACTATGCAATCGGCCAACCAAATTCAAACGACTCGCACCACAAACGGCCTGGCATTTCAACCAAATTGAGTCTGACCAGGCCAACCAACACACATACACAACACACAATTCAACACAAGGTAGAAGAAAAACCGAGAAAAACAAATTCGTTCAGATGCAGCTGATGCTGTTTCTTTTGTTGTTGGCATTGCCAATTTAAGCGCAAATGCAATTGGAATTTGCAATGAATATTTAAACAAACGTACACAGAGGTCAGGAGAAAAACGGGTAGCATAAAATTAACACAGAGAGAAGTGTTGAGCAAAGTGCATGAGTAATGCATTTGTGCAACCATCGGACGTTTGCTCGGACGGTGTTGTCCTCTTCTCCACTCTGTGTGTGGTTTTGTACTCATTTCGCATTTGTGCTGTCAGTCAGTAAAATGAGCGTAAAAATTGTAAATAAATTACTACACCAGGCGACGGCACACAGGGCCAATTAAAATATAGTTAATTGTGCAAGTTCCTGGCGGTAAGTAGAAGTTGCAGCAGCAACAGCAGCAGCGGCAGCGGCAGCAATGAGTGTTCGCTGCAGCTGAAGACAAAGTCGGGCGGTAGAAGTTTGTGCTTAAATCATAGCCTTCATGCCTGGAGTGCAGTCTATGCCAGATAAGGCCGCAAAAGTTAGCTACAACTACAACAGCAATACACACATACACACACACACACACACACATTCATTCAGGCATGCTGCATATGTGCGATGGCTGGCAAAGGCATATAACTCATACGACGTGTGTGACAGCAGCTGCCTGAGGAGGAAAAGAACTAGAATCGTTGGCTGACTGAGTGCAGGCGACATTTGAAACTTCTTCTTGTACCCGCACTTTGAATGCCATCGAGATATAAAAGTTTGGCGAAATCTAGTGCGCCGTGCTGATAATGAAATGAAATACACGAAAAATCTAACGTACGCCAAAGCCGTGCTAAGAAATTATCATGCACAAAAGACTCAAGGCACATTAGTTTTTAAGTTAAAGTTGAGGCACAGAAAATTAAATTAGCAGCGCATTTGAAATGGAATGCAAAATTTATTAAATTAATTTCAACTTGTTAAAGTCACACTGCCTGTAAAATTCTTATTATAGCATTATAGAAAATGGTGATGTGAAATTAAAATACAGAAAAGTTTTGAGCTTGATGAAAACAAAACTTGCTTCTGTCAAACTAAATGAATAACCAGTTTAATTGCTTAAAAGAATATAAATTTTATAAACAAAATACATTAAACGGATGGAGAATTACTTTTCTAAAATTCTTTTATTTGAATTCAAAAATCTAATATTTAAATAATGTTCAAGAGTGGCAAAATATTCTCTGAAATTATCATTAAGAAAAGTCTTGAGTTTGTAAAATATAAAATTTTATACATTAAACTCCGAAAATCGCATATTAATTGAATTATGACATATTGAAAATAAAGTGAAATGAGCTAAACAATTAAGTATGAAGAAAAGTCGTATATTAGCAAAAATAAAAGTAATTTCAATGAAAATTCAAGTTTATAATTTCAAAATTAGAAATCGTATGTAAGTAAAACACGATAAACTAATGACATAATTACTATTTAAACAATGTGCTATTTAGTTAAAAAAAAAAATTTTATAAAATTTATGACTGAACGTGCTTAGAAATTATAAAAAATTTAAATAAATTTAAATTGAATAAATATAAACTCATCAAATTGTGCAAAGTACTTTATGTAAATTAATAAACTCAACACATACAACTGATGGAATAATTGCTACTATATAGTGTAGAAAAAATTAGGAAACGCTGAACTAAAAGCAGTTAATTAAGAATGTGAAAACGCGAACGAAAGCATGGAAACAGTAAATTTTTTGAGGCACATTGTGTGCGAGGAATTGCAAACCGAAAAATGACCTCAAACAGTTTCTCAAACATGCAGTACTCGTAGTTAAATGCTTAGACCTCGGCCAAAGCCTTTTTAATTGCCATTGTAAAATACGAAGTTACTTTACAGCTCTCGAACTCTCAGCTGGCCATCAGCTTGCCAGCTAGCACTTTGCCCTTTAGGCTTGAAATTCTCTTCACTCACAGAGAGAAAGCGAGAGAGAGAGAGACTGTTGGCCTTACACTTTGATTTATGCACGAACAAGCTGCCAAAACGTCTTTTGGCTGTCCCCGGCTACAACGATTTCAATTTGCGTTAACTAGTCGGCCTGGTTCACAGACTCAACTGCCAGCCTGCCTGCCAGCCGCATGCCGAGTTTTCGGCTTCTCCACATCGCCATCTCCATCTCCAGCTCCAACTGATTTTGGGCAAACCCTTTTGCTGTCGTTGGCGACAAGCGAACGAAGTTTGCCCATCCGGCTGGTAGCTCTTGGCATTGTCACGGCCTTCCATTGCGGCACGCCATTCTGTTGATTTGATTTTGCTCGCCTTGTTGGTGGGCGTGGCTCTTGCACAATTTCGCATGTGAAATTTCGCTGACTGACATGTCGTCGTCGGTTTCGTCGTCTCCAGTTTCTTGTTTTTATTTTCCAGTTTTTGTATTTTTTCGGCATGTAATTTTTTAATGCATTTAAACGGCTGTCAAGTGGCCCATAGTTGGTTTTGTTGCCTACTTTTGTGCGTTTGCCCGCTAGCAATCTCTTGAAATATGCAAAAAACTGGCAGCACTTACGACCACCAAACACACACACACACACACACATATTCACATATGCCAACAGCCGCTTTTTCTCGACCTGGCCGAAATTTAGACGTTTTCGGTTTCAGTTCCTGCAGTTGAAAAAAAGGAAAAATGCCATCGCATACCGCAAAAGAAAAAGTTTTAGTTTTGTAGTTGTAGGCCTAACATTGCATGCTTTTAGACCTCAACCTTTTGGAATAGTGCAAAACACATGTCGCGCATTTTAATGCTCTATTTGAAAGGTGTATTAGGAGTACGTATTTCACTTACAAAATATAATATATATTTTTGTGATGGTTTTTGTATGCATAATTAACAAGCAATCAACAACTAATCTGTGCTGCAAAATTGACAAACATAGGATACAAAATATTTAATTTGCGTATATTAATTTAATAACGTGTTAAACAGCTTAGAAGTGGAGGGTGTGTTATAAATATTTGAAATATGTCAGCATATAAATTTTAATTAATATTTATAAAAAGTAATATTGATAGGCATTTCCATTAGTTCTGAATATTAATTAAATTATTGGGTTTCATGTTGAGTGATAAACTTAGCTAATTTTAATTGCAGAGCTAATTTTAATTCAAGATATTATTAATTAGTTTTGTCGAAAAAAAAAAACATTTAATTGTTCGACATTTCCGAAAACTGCACTTCAAGTGAAGTCAAACAAACTTTAACTGTATTTCATCGAAATCGAAATTTAAAATTTATAAAAAAATATATAGCTGCAAATTTAAAAATAGAAGGACTTCCAAAAATACATTTGTTTACAAAATATACTAATAAAATGGCTTAAAACTATATTTAAATTTAATTTTTATTAAATTAAGGGATCACTAAGTTTTATAAAAAATTCGTTTTTAGTTTAGTATGTTTAAAAAAATATTTTTTTTTTTTAATTTTTCAAAGTAGTTAAAATTGGACTTTTTAACTTAAAGCTAATGTAGATATGATTTAAAGTGGTTCTCTAAAAACTTAATCGTATGCAGTTTAAAGTTTCCAAAGGGTATGTAAACTGCGACTTGTTGCTTCTTTATTTAGCTGCATGTTGTTTGTGCACTTCAGTGCGATGCTCGCTCGCAGAGCACATAAAAAATTGAAATAGAATACAAACATGTTGGCAACTTTTCGTTCAACAACAGCAACAGCAGCAGCAACAATTCCCTTCGCCTATCTCTTCGTCCGTTGGTCTGTCTGTCTCTCTGTCTGTTTGGCTGGTTTGGTTGGTTTTGGCCTGCCTAGAGCAGCAAAAAAGTTTTAACTGATTACGTTTGCCGTTGATAATGTTGAGTGACATTTGGTTTGCGTATTAACTTAAGTGAGCGACAGGCTGGGGAGGCTAGCTTCCTCTCTCCTCCCTGTGTCTTCCCCCTCCTCTTCTATCTAGTGGCATGTGTGTGTGTGTGTGGGTAGAACTGTGGCTGTTGCGACCCCGATTTCCACCCTTGGCTAGGGGCGCGCACATTGCGAGCTAGTGCGGCGTTTGCGTGCACTCTGATTGCCAAGGGGCTTGTGTTTCAATTAAAACGATTTTTTAATGTGTGCGCGAGTTGTTGCTGTGCTGCTGCTGCTGCTGATTCGCTGCTTGTTGCGATCAAGGGAAAGCGGGGTGGAGAAGGGCATGGCAACATTTTTAGAAATGTAAGAAATTAATTTCGTGTGGTAGCTATTCTAATGTGCAATATGTACGATTTTTTATTGCTCTCTTGCAGGTGAGTGAGCATAAAATGAAACTTTTTATACGGCACGATGCTCCATGCATCGTGTGCTTTTAAGCAAGGTTGAATGTTTTGCACAAATTCTGACATTACACAAGTGATATGTTGCAATGTTGTTTGAGAACTGACTTTAATTTGACTTAATATGACATGGGAACAATTATTGTAAATTAATTACAAATTTGGAAGCAAAGGATAATAATTATTAGTAGAAAACTAATAGTTTACGAATAAGCAAATTATTTTTGTAATTTTTAATATTAATTGTTCATTTCTATTGTTATTTTAATTTAGTAACATAGTAATCTATTTTTTCTTTATGTACCTTAACTTAATTGCTTATCCATAACCAAGCATTAATAACATATTTAAAGTTCAAAACATATTTATCTTTTTCTGTATATGCATTTATGCTTTATTTTTGATAATGTCAAACATTCTTAATATTCTGTGTGTTTTCTGTATATTTAATATCAAATCAAAAAAAAAAAATAATAATAATAAATAAAGTATCAATTATTGAAATTTACTTATGAAGTAAGCTGGTCTGCATTCTTTATTCTGAGCATTACATTTGACAAGTCGTAAATTTCTTATTATTTTCTAATAAAATGTTAAAGTCACTTATTTTTTCTGAGTATATATTTAACATTATTATCTTATTTTTCGAATATATAATATACAAATATTTTAATCTAGTTTTTTATTGAAAATAATTTGATTTATTTTCGAAAGCCCTACACATAAGATATTTTCTGCCTTGTGTAATTTTCACCTTCACCTTTGACTGCAATTCAGACAGATCAAATTGGTTTGGACTCATCAAAAGTAGATTACTTGCCAAAATAGTATGTTCTACTATGTATTTGAGTTGTTTGGCAACTCTATTTGTTGTTGACCGGCAACCCTATCATTACAAGAATGTGCATGTTCGACATGCTCGTACAACAACTAAACTTTTGGCCTTCAAATACATTGAAAAACAGAACGGAATAAAACGAAAAACGTTAACAATTGTCAAATATTGCAAAGCGTTGCGGGAGAGTTGCCCTTAACCTTAGCCAGTTTAGCCAGCAGTTGGCCTGCTCTTCAAAATGCATATACATATATCTTTTAAGCCCTTTTGCCAAACCAATAAACCAGCACTTAACCACAATTACCCCCTTTGCAAACACAAGAACGAACAGGAGCAGCAACAGCAGCAGCCCTTGCAACGTTTTTTATGCCTCACCCAAGGCACACATACAAGTATGTGTGTGCGTGTGTGTGTGAGCCTGTGTGTCGACAAAATCATGTGCACTGCAATCAGTCTTCATTTACACTTTGCACCTGCGGCGCTCTCTTGCTGCCAGGCTGCTTGCTTGCCTGCTGCTTGCAACACGAACATGGCGAGCGGTTGAGCTGAGCAGTTAGCAGTTAGCACTGGGTGTCGTCAGAGGGGGGAGGGAAAGTGGAGAGGAGTGCTGGGCCAACAACTTTGAACCTGCATGCTAGCCGAGTCAAAAGCACAGGCTAGCCAAAACACCGAGCTGAGCTGTAAGTGTGAGTTACACAGAGAAACAAACAAACAAACGAACGAACAAACGAACAAACATTTCATATAAGGGCAAAAAAGGAGGAGAAGCGTATTCTGAACTTTGGTGCTTCGTTGGAAAGTGAAACAAGCTGATTTTTATTATAACTATGTGTATTACAATTGTTGTTGCTGCTGCCACAACCGTTGTACAAAAGTTGCACTTTCATGTAACGCTAACGAGTAACAGCAGCAGCAACAACACCAACAACAACAATAACATGAAGTAAGAGACCCGGTCCTGATAATAGGGGTAGTCGTATTTCCGTTGTTCACCGCGCGCGCCAGTTTTCATGTTCGGTTTTTAGCTTTTGTATTAACTTGACTTTTATTTCATCATTACAATACTCGTTGCTGCTGTTCTGTTTCATTGTTATTGTTAACATTCCGCATAGTCGAGTCGCTCGTTGCATATTTAGCTAAAAGGTAAACTGAAATCGACCCTCCCTTTGCTTCCTTGTAATTGTTGTTGTTTCGAATGATTCTACCAGTCTTCCTCCCTTTTCACTTTTTTAAATATGAAATATTTTTTAGCTGAGTGAGATTTCAATAGTCCCTTTGGCTTTGGCTCTATGTTACGTATACGCCATGTTCTTTGTGGCCTGCGGGTTGAGTTCTCCTGTTTTTGCCTGTTTTTGTTTTCCATTTGCATTGTGATTGAGAACCGAATGTTTACCATGTTAATTATAATTACCAGCTCTAGCTAGTATTATGAGGGTGCGAATTCGAATGAAGACAACTTGTAGCTGACTTTTGTCATGCAAAACACCCAGCACTTGAGCTTTAATAGGGTATATTAGAAATTTTAGCGGTGAAATATTAAATATGGAATCTATTTTGTAAATCGATTTACTTAACGAACAACATTTGATATTCCATTTATTTACAGAGTATTTTCTAGTTAATTACTTTTTACTTGCATATGTTAGCTGGCAATGCTGCTGTTGCAAAGCTCTTGACAATACACAGAATGCCCAACATTTGTGCTGACTCACAAGGAGTGAGTGAATGAGTGTACTCACTTTGACTGAGGGTTGAGTTGTGACTCAGCTCTGACTTGCTTGAGCTATGAAGTCAAAATTTTATTTTCAAACTTTCCAAAGTATATTAACGATGGGGTAAAAAGACGAATGAACTTGCAATTTGCGTAAAAAAGTCTATAGTGTGGTGAGTCAAAAACTTTATTTGTAAAAAGTATAAAAGAAACTATTTAAAGTCGTATAACTCAAATGAACTGAAAATGTCATAAAACTTGAGTATTGCTATGGTATTGTGACATTGTTTTAAATTGAACACTTTGGAGTTTTATGAATTTATATGTACATATGTTTATAACACTTTAAACAATATGATCGAAATGTCACTTAATTGAATCAAATTAATAATTGATTAGTAATTTAATTGTTAAATTGTTTAAAAATTTATAAATTCTTTTTGTTTTCATATTTAATTAATATAAGTAATAACTCTAACATTCTGATTAAAGTAACACTTCATTAAATTGTAAAATCGTTGAAACGATTGAAATGCCAACTAATATAATTGTAAAATTTTTTCAAATTAGGTTTTGGTTTTTTTTTAAAGATTGAAATGCTACTTTCTTCAATTGTTCAATTTCTTGTAAATTTATAATAATTTTTCAATTTCACTTTCCTTTATTATAATTTTCCATATTGATAATAATTATTATGATTGCAAATTTAACCTTTTTTACTGTAAAATTGTTTAGAAATTGGTTAAGTTTCTTAAATCATACTTTTCTGTTTTATAAAATTACATCAGAAACATTTCTAGCATTATGACTGAACTGACACTTATTTTAATTGCTTCGCTTTAGTCTCTCATTTATAAGTTAGATCGCATTGGTTTCTGCTATTTACAGTGGAACGAACATTCACACAATTGAATTGACTTGTGCATCTGGACTTAACATTTTGATTTCTAATTTCCGTCAAAACCAAACTGGCGACAACAATTGACACTGGCAGACCTGGACTGGTCAGCTAGTCAACCAAACAGTTGAAACCAAAGCTGAGCAAAGACAGCCACAGCCACAAATGCAGATAGAGAGTCAGCAGCAGCAGCAGCATCAGAATCTGAATCAGAGTCAGAGACACATGAAACAGCCTTTGTTTTGTCATTACAATATGTCAAAATCATTTACACGCCCTGCCACAGACATTGGGAGTGACAGATAGAGAGAGAGAGAGAGAGAGAGACGGAACTGAATTCAACTGAACTGAATTGAAGAGGAGTGTTCTCTCCACACTCAACTCAACGCTCAACGCTGTGTCTGCTTTGGTTGCATATCATGGCTCAAGGCATGTCAACAAAATTTTGCATTTGCCAAAACCTCCTCTCGGCCAAACTGGGCAACCGCAAATAAGTTTTTGGCTCTTTGTGCAACGACTTTGTTGTAGGTGTATATATATGTATATATACATATACGTTTAGTATATCCTTGTTGTTTGTTAGTATACATTTAGGTGTGTCTGTATGTCTGCCTTTCTCTGTGTGTGTGCGGACTATTTGTCTGCTTATAATTTGCAGCGCAAATGACCGAAAGGTTGTCTGGCTGCCACAGCTACTACGAGTACTGTTGGCTTGGCCAAAAGCAAATTACAGCTTTATGAATTAATGATTGCGGGCTGGCCATGGAATTTTAGTTAAATTTCCACTACATTTTGTTTGCCTTTGTGTCCATGTCTTTCAATACTCTCACTTGGGGTATTACCAAATGTTTATCAGGTGGGTAAGGATCATAGTAATATTTAAGAAAATATTTCAAACAATACACAACATTTAAATTGTAGCTTTATTTTCTTTAAATCGCACCATGACTTAGTATTAAACAACATCAAATTTTCAGTTGACTGCAAAAATCATTAAACTTGATTGCACGTTGCTCATACGCCACGTTGGCAAACAATCCAAGGTATTGCTTTTGTCTGCTCTCCGCTGCTGCTGGTGCTGTTGCTACTGCTGCTCAGACATTTTGCTCATTATAATGGTTAGATTAAAAGCCATTTTGTTTGCTTTTGCGGCTAACCAAGTTGTTAATATGCACAATCATTTACTCGAGACGTTTTGAGCGAAAGACAAAGGCACTTTATGGTCAATATTTGCAAAGCGCAAACCTTTCATAGCTGCTCTGTAAAATATAGCAGCACTTAGCATATGTACATACGCAGATGAATGCATGCTATACATACATTGAAAACACATTAAAATTAATTGCAAATTTTGTGCATTGCATTTGCATTCATAGTTTTGTGTAATCGTAATCCACTGGCCAATAATGTTAATTGCATTTTCATGCTCAATTTTACGCACAGTTTGAAATTAATTTGCAAATTTTATTGAGCGAGAGTGGCGAACTGATATAATTATAAATAGATGCGTAGATAAAACCGTAGATGGAATATGTTTGCGGAATATGCTTCGCATTGTTTAATTAGTTATGCGTTCAGAAATTGACCAACCGACGACCGACAACCGACAGAGAATCTTTTTGATTGAGTCATATTTCGGGTTGTGTTTGTCTAGCCCAAAGCGGACTTAACCATAAACTAAAATTTAATGTTATTGTGCGACCACAAACACACACACGCTCACATACACAGAAAACGCTGAAAGGCATTTGTGGGGAACGACAGTTGAACGCAACTGGAATCAAAGTTAATATGATGCCACAGAGAGCAAGAGAGAGAGCAAAAGCGAAAGGCCAGCACGATGAGCTTCGGGCGTAAGTAAAATTCTTGGCACGACCTCGAGTAGAACTTGTGGATGAACAATTTTTAATGAAAGTGTTTTGTGATAAACATCTCATTCTTCCTTTTGTTTTTTTTTGTCTAGAGAAAAAAGTCACCGAAAACTAATGACTTGCTTTAAAATTATTTCATTCAAAATTGCTGGTCATTGAAAAAGGAAAGGTATTTAAATAATTTGATCGAATGCAGAATAAAATGGTAAACTTAATTATTAAAAAAAAAAAAAAAATGATGACAAAGTTTAAATGAATTTACTCTTTTACCTAACAGAACAATAAAAAGTATTTTATTAACTTGATTATTTTAGAAAATGAAATAGTTTGTCATTTAAATTTAAAACTATTTTAAATAATTTGAGATAAAATAGAGAACCAGTACAGAAAAAGTGTTAACAAAAAAAAACATAACTTTATATCGAGTTTTTCTATTTTATTTTTCTGAATGAAAAGTAAATTTGTTGTTTATTTAAAAAATGTTGTAATAAATCAGCAAAATCATTCATGGCTTAACTATAAATTAGAAAAGTTTCTGAAGCATTTAAATTACCAAAAAAAGAACCAAAATGAAATTGAGTTTTTGCTAACAATTAAGTGGGCATTTAGCGCCTATCAGTTGGATGAAAGTAAATTTACTGTTGACAACTTTAAAATTGGCTTCAGACTTCTTTTCCAAAACGCCGACGCCCGTTTGAGTTAAGCCACTGAAACGCGACTCTCTGGCTGAATTTACGGCCTTGGCTGTGCCGGATTAAGTGACTGAGTTATGTGTGGAAATGGAGGTGCACACATGAGAGTTTTGTCGTGGAATAGAACTGTCTCTTTGTCTGTCTGGCTGTCTGTCTGTCTGTGAGCCGGTTTAAGCTAGTCACTGAGACTAGTCACAGTGCAATGCCATTTTTTTCCATTTCTCTCCTTTTTTTTGTGGGTTTAACATTTATTTGAAAGTTATTAGCACATTTTTTCCAATTTTTTTTTCTTTTGCTTGTTTTGTTGAGCTTCCTTTTTGGTGTTGGTGTTTGCTGTGGCAAAATCCGCGAGTTCTTTTCTCGCTATGTTTGTATTTGTGTGTGTGTTTGGCTTGGTTAGTTGACTTTCATTTGGGGGAAAATGTCGGCGCTTCCGGTATTTTCATTTCCTATTCGCTGGCTGAGTTGACGCTGCTGACGTCGTCGTTGCCGCTTTTGAAAATGAGATTCTTGGCACCAATTCAACACTAAATTGATTTTGAACAATAGCAATGGAGCGCGCGGACTCCATCCATTGCTATCTTTGGCAATTTATCTCGCCATGATTTTCGACTATGCCGAGCAGACGAGCGACGTTTCCGACGCTTTTTCCATTCGAAAAGAGACCAAAAACATCGGCACAAATTTAACAAAAAGGGCCGCTTTTTGTTTGATCAAACGAAGTTTGCATGTGCTTGCCAAACTTATCTAACTGATTTTTGTTAGGCAGCAAAAAACATATTAAAAATAATTTGCTAAAGTGGGTTAAGTTTTTTTTTTTTCTTGTTTATATGAGTCAAGTCATTACACAAAATGCTATATTAGAAAACTTAGTTTGATTTATTTTCCCTTAAAAATAGTCCTATAATATCCAAATAGTTCCAACTGCATTTTCAAGCAACAGAGCTACTCAAATTGCCTATATACCCGAACCAAAAACACCAACAAGCGTCGCATGCAATTAAAGTTGCATATAAAAGCCATCAAATTCAATTTGAAGCTTTTGCCCCAACCGCCTCTGAATTGCTCTTCAACCAATGTAAATTTATATGTGCCGAGGCCGAGGGATTGCCTCTGACAATGCTGGATTCTTGGTCTCTAGTCTGGGGTCTGGGCGCTGTAGACAAACCGAACTAGACCGGACCGGGTGCTATCATAATTTTTCCGCTGCTTGCACACACAAAGCCATTTTTAGTTTGCGCCGTTGAAGCTGTCGCTGTCGACGTCGACGCCGCCGACATAATCAATAGTTGTGACTTCCTTTAATGGTTTTCCGGTGATTCAGCACTTCCGCATGCCCATGCAGCAACGGCAGCCGGCGTATTCTATCGCATTCGAGCTCTAGCTCTATTATTTTATTTTGCAAATTTCGCCTCTTTTGTCACTTGTTGGACTTGCTTCGCTGCTCGCGAATGCACTTTAATTTCCCGTCGTTTTTGCCAGAAATTTATGACCTCCCCACACACCCAAAGCAAATTCTTATTAGTTTTTTGAAGCAGACAGTCACAACGACAACAACACAATAAAAAATTCAATAATATCTAAAAAATGTGAAAAATTATGTGTAGAGAGCGACTTATGTCGCCTTTTGGCTTAGCTCAAATTTTATGGCCTTTTAAAAAGTTATTAATTTTTCGGTGTGAAATTTATCTTATTTTGCGGTTGCTAACTATTCACACACACACATACATGCTCACACATGGAAAACTGTTATGTCAGCGCTGGGCAACCGTGCAACAAAAAATCTAAAAGAAAAAACTAAAACGAATAAAATAAAAGAAGCAAGAAAGGGAAAAATTGCCATCAGGACAAGGCTCATAAGCTTTTATAACATTTTTTCACGCGCCGTAGATTTTTGTCAATTTAGTGGGTGTATTTTTTCATAATATCTATATACACACTGTATAGTATGTGTATGTAACGTTATTTAGCTAAGATTACATGTGTGAGCCAATATGCAGGCTCTGTTTTAAAACCGGCTACACTATAAAAGCTTGCTAGTTTAAAAGAGTCGATTAGTTTGTAGATGGCTAAATCTTTAAAGTAAATAGGTAAAAGTTTAAAAACCTTTTCATTCATAATAAAAATTGATACGTTTTTAAATGGTACTTTTTAATAAAATAAATGAAAAGTACTTGGACTAAAAAATTAAAATTTTATTAAAGCATTGTTTTAGTATCTACCCATTGTCTTTTATAATACCAAAACAGAAGAAAAACACGTTTTATTATTAAACCTATTAATTCTAATTTTAAAATAGTAACTAAACGTCTAAAACTAACGTTTTCATAATGCAACAAGGACATTTTAGTTGTTCTATCCTTTATTTAAAAATAGTAAGGAGAAAAATTATTAAATAAAATATGAGTACTTATTTTAAAAAATATAATTTTAACGAAGTATCCGCTATGAATTTCTTGGCATTAAAAATGTACTTAATTTACCAACATTTTCATAAAGATGCAAAAACGTAGTATTAGTATTTCTATCTATTGCAATTGAGAGCCGTAAAGCGTACAAAAATTTCTCATTACTTCAACACATGCAAATTTTAGTATCACATATTTTGCCCAGCATTTTTATGTTTAAATTTTATAGGACCTTAATATTTTTTATTATTGCTTGTTTTCTCTTATTTTTTGGTTGCTGTCTCGTTGTTATGGACTAAAACACATGTTACGTGTTATGTTTGTTGGCTGCCCAAAATTTTATATATTTGCGGAAAAAATAAAAATTTGCTGGAGAAATATGTGGAAAAATTTGACCATTATCATATGCCAAAAAGAGTCCGACCATCAATGCCGCCACAGGCACATCAGTTAGTTATGGCTGCGGCTTCATGTGGCGTTACATTTAATTTTTCGGTGCACAGCAGTCATTAATCAGTGTAGAGGCTAGAAAAAAGATTTATTTATATATGCACACTTTTGTTGAATTTCCATTGTTGTTGCTATTTTATGATTCCGCCAACAGAGAATGTCAGTTCGTTAAGGCTTTAGCTATTCTAAAAATGAGATTTAACAGATTAGCTTTTGTTTCTTTTCCTATTTTTTTTGAGCTTACAACTTTTATGTTAACACTTGAGGTCACATGTTGTGGGGTCCCCGCCTCGCCCTGTGCCCCAAACTTAATGCATTTTAATTAAGAGTCGAGTGGTTGGCGCTGCTGTTGTTGCTGCCGTTGCTGCTGCTGCTTGTGGCGAAAACTGCAACTCCAGAGCGGCAAACTTTATGCTTTTGAATTTTTGCATAATTTCTCGCTGCGCGCGCCAAAAAAGTTATATTCGTGTTCGTTGGCACCCTCCACGAACTGTTGGCCCCTTGGCTGCAAAACGTGCAATGGGTGATAAAATGAACAAGCAAGAAAAGGTGATTTCATTCTGACGAAAGATTGTTACTCTTTAAGGTGTAAAATTGCCTTCTAAAAGTTAATCATTTAACTTATTTATTTCTACGACATAGATTTTAGACTTATGTCTTTAAGACGTTTTGATGTGTGTTTTTTAGACATCAGAAATTCGTAATATATTTTGCTTTCTCACAAATTAAAAATAAATAACATTAAATGAAAAGCTTTAATCTAAATGTTTATGAAAGAAAATTAAAAAAAATTAACATTGAACGAAGATTTAATGAAGGTGTTTACGAAACTACAGTATTTAATTTACATTTTTATTACGTATTTGTTGAACTTAGGTTCCATAAAATTATGAATTCAATTTTTAAAATCATTTTACTGATTTCAAGAATTTTATTTTAAGTCATTTGTCATTATTTTATCAGCCGTTCAATATACATTTTTGTTTTAACATTTTCTAATTGCAATTGACAACAAACACATTGTTAATGAAAGAATGGTCAGAAAAGAATAAATGAAATGAAAATGAATAAATGAACTTATACAAAGACTTCATTACATCAAGTGTTTTCCTTAACAACCAAGCTAAAGTTCATTTTCGTAGAGTATTTTACAAATATGTATAATTTTTAATCTGATAAAAACGCGACGGTCGCATTGGGCAACACCTTCAGCAAGTTGGAACTGTTCAGTCTGTGGTCCGTGGCCAGGCGTTGCCGCGAATTCATTAAGGAATTCAATTTAAATGCACATTTTACATTTTGTGCGGACAACGCCGCGTATGAGCAATGCGGCGTTGACTCTGTCACTTGGATGCCATCGTTGATGCTTTGTATGCACACATACATACATGTCACATATATGTATATATATATGTATATATATTTTAAAATCTGCTGTTATTAATATTCATGAAAGTTGAAAAGTTTTTCGGTTATTTATTTAATGCTCAACCCTCGAAAGCTGTCGAATCTGAAATCTCCCTTGAAATGAGCTGAAGCAGAAGCAGTTGGTAAGGTGTCGCTGGGCAAGTGTGTGTGCATAAATTTTTATGATCACGTGCGAATTTTTAATAAATAATGCAGATAATCAGTAACATTAACCTCTCCTGCGCAACGGTCAACGTTTCGTATACGTAATGTTATGTTTACAGGGTCTCTCGCGAGAAATACGTAGAAAAAGTTTTAATCGAATTTAATTTAAGTTTTAAATCAAATGTGTTGTTCACGCTTTTTAATGGCTCTCCATGTTCTCACTCTCTTTTACTTACGAGTATCGCACAAATCTCTATGACATTAAATTGTAATTTGAATGCTTTATTTATGCATTGCCTTCATGTTGTTCTCTCTTTCTCTTTTGCCTCCTGTCTCTTTTGTCTCTGGGGCGTGCTCATAAATGGCAGCGGAATTCGAAAAATTCATTGCTTTTGGGAATTTTGTCTCCGCCTTCAGCAATTCTCAGTGCGTTTTATTCGAGCTGAGCCTATGAATAGCGAATGTGTGAGTTGCTCTCTCTCTTTTTCCTTCACTCTTCTTGCTTATTGTGCAATGTGTTTCAATTCCTTTCCATGTTTTCCCTGTGTCCTTTACTTTGGTTTTTGTAGCACTGTTGTGCAAAACGCCAAATATGCGAAATGCGAAATGCTAGCAAAAACAAAAGCCTAGAAGTCATGGCACAGTTTTTCATTAGAGCCAAACAATGTCGAGCGTGTGTAAAGTCGATGATGTGAGTATTGAATTTTGCTTTTAAAGAAAACAATATGCAGATAACTGAATGAAATGGGATTGAATTGAAAAAGGGAGTTGCTGTTGCATAATGAAAGCATTCGCATGAAGTGAAGTTTCATTACTTTTGTCTTATGCAAACAACAATCTTTTCTTACGATTCTTTAATTTCTTAGCAAGCTAGAACTCGTTTGAAATTAATCAAAATCATGAAAATTATTAACTTTCGTTCTGATATTTGCTTTGCAATTATCGTATGTGTTTGTGTGCTGCTGACAATATTGTTTTTGATACTTCATGGTAATCAAACTCAGCGCATAAACATTGCGACTAAGAAACATGCAAGTGTACGCCACAAACGCATTTCTGTAAAAAGTGGAAATAGAACTCATATACAACGACTTTTGTTGCGTCCAAGGAATGGGCAAAGTATAAAAAAGAAGACGACATGGCAAAATATTTTAAATAATAAACCACTTCGACTGGGCTGGACTTATAGTCGTCGCCGCCGAAGTGTGTCTTATGTGTTGGGTGTGCCGACTGTTTATCGTGCTGGCGAGAATTATTTGCTGGACACGTTGTATCTGCTGATAGAGAATATGAATGCCTATCATCGCGACAACAGCTTGATTGTGGTTTATATTGGCGAGACGAATGCGTCAATTGTGCATCAGATTTGGCAGGATATAAACGAGACATTCGGCGCCGCTTTGGATATGGGATTAATTGATGTCATCACACCACCAGCTGAATATTATCCCGATTTCGATAAGCTCTACCAAACGCTACACGATGAACCTTCGCGTGTTCGTTGGCGCACCAAACAGACGCTTGATTACATGTATCTGATGACTTATGCTCGCAGTCGAGGTGTTTATTATTTGCAACTTGAAGATGATGCTATACCAACCGAGGGTTATATGGAATACATTAATAAATTGTCTGCTTTGCATACGAATTTTCGCTTGGCTCATCATCGTCGCTGGATTGTGATGAGTTTCTGTGATCTCGGCTTTATTGGCAAATTGTTTCGCACTGAGGAGCTACAACGATTTCAATCCTATGTGCAACTCTTCTATAATGATCAGCCCATCGATTGGCTGCTGCAGTCGTATGTGAAGCTGAAATGCTGTCGCTGGGATGGCTTCGAAATGCCTGACTGTGATCGCGAGTATTTGCAGTACTTTATTCGTGCCGATCAGTCGCAGTTTCAGCACAACGGCTTAAAGTCCTCGCTGCTTGACAAGCAACAGCAATTGCAGGATAAGCGATTCGATAAGGATTCGGGACGTTTACGCCTACAACATTTGCGACAACCATTCAATTTGATTGCGTCACACAAACGCACAATGCTCAGGGAGAAACTTGAACTGAAAGAGGGCGAAACATTTCTTTGGGGCTACATGCCAAACGATTTTTCGCTAGCTCGTTACTTGCGTCAACATCAATTCGATGCCAGGCAATTTAAGATTCACAATAACGATAATTTTGCCGAACTATTTGTGAATGTGACGAATGAAGTGCCAACGTTTACCAAAAACAGCAGCGAGTCAAAGGAATGCGGTTTCATTATGAGTTTAACCGCTGGAGGCAGATTTCAGCCGCCAACTTTGATGTATTTTTATATGAAGGACAATGATACAACAGGTGGTGAATTGAGCTGGTTTAGACGCTTCTTTTGGAGCAAATAATTGCATACAATTTTAGAATGTTTTAATGTAAAGTGTGTAACTACAAATTGGTTTTAACATAATCTATTAATTAGTATTTAACATTAATTGAATTGAATGCATAAAATTATGTGAAGTGTAATGCAATGAAAAAATCAGTTTTATTTTGTTTTTATACCAATAAGTATTTAAATTGCATGGAAATGTTCTTACACATAAATTGCTTCTAATGAATATTTAAAATCAGATGACGCATTAAAAGTTATCTTAGTTTTTGGATTTAAAAAGTATGACAAAAGTCTCTATTTTGATTTTAATTTACTTGACTTCCTAAAAAATAAGTTAATAAGCAAAGCTAGCCTTTGAATTTGAAAGATAAAAAATACATAATTTTATTATTTCTCGTGTCTCTATTTGGTCATATATTAGTTTTTAGTATTTGATCTTTTTTAATATGAAGATAGTCAACATTTGGTTAAAGTATCTTACTATATTGACTGCCTTGTCGATTTCTCCTGCTTTGTCGTTTATAGCATGACACTCTTTATGCGCTCAACTTTTCATGCAGCAAACAAAAATGGAAAATATCTTGGTCTGGAATGATTTTTGAGAGTTTGATTCGTCTGTCTGTCTGAGATATTGCATATAACAAAGCAAATCAAATGCCAAGGCAAAGTTAAACTTTTAAGTTTGTGGTGAGGCGGGCAGAAAACAAATACAACATTATTACTACTAAAGTCAACTGCGGTTGCTGCCACTGCGGCGGCTGTTATTGAAGTGCACGCGTCTAAAATATCGAGAGCAAAAAATGGAAAAGAAAAAAAATCAAATAAAAAAAGCAAAATTTCCATCAACTCAACCAGCAAGGCATAAAAAAATCGATGAAGCATGACAAGAGCGCGAAGAAACCAGCAAAGAAAAGAAATTGAAGGCAGCCAACAGCTTGAGCTTAGCAAAAGCAGAGCGAGCATTGAATAAGAAATCATTTTCACTAATGATGCTAAAAGAGAAGAAGCAGAAGCAGAGAAGACGTCATTGAGATTGCGCTTAAGTTGATGTTGGATGCTTCGTTTGGTGGTGATGATGATGATGATGTGTTGTGCTCGCTTTAAACTTTACCTACATACTCGCTCGTACATGCGGCGGCCTTTTGCCAATTTCCTGCCTGTGACAATGATGTAGCTACCCAAAAGGCAAACCCATTAAAAGGCAGCCCAATTTTTTTTTCGTTTGTTGTTGCTTTTAAGTGCTCGATGGGCGTGGCAGAAATAAATTTGTTACACGAAACAATGCAATCAATCAAAATAACTAACACACACACCACGACGCATAAAAAAAATATCGCTCAGCTACGGGCTGCACTTTGTCGCTGTCTCCGAGAGCCACAGAGAGCGGAAAAAAAGAGAGGAGGAGAGACACAAAAAAACAAAAATAGAGACAAAAAGAAAAGCGTAACGGCAAAAAGCTGGAAACGCTTCGCTCTACAAAACAAACAGCTGATGGATGGCCCCAACAATTTTGCACTAGGGCCAAGGACATTTTGTTTGCTCTTTTTTGCCGCCGTTCTTGCTGTTGTTGCTGTTGCTTTTGCCTTTGGCCTAATGCCAAAAAGCGTGGGAATCAAACTGCTAAATTTTCGGTGGCTTCAAACATTTGGGTCAGTTAGCATTTGGACAACAATTAGTTAGTTAACGATATTTTAGTAGACATTTGCCAAATTTTTATGCATATTTAAGCCTCTGACTGCTAAAAACTATTTTTCTGTTCTCTCGCTTCGCTTCCAATCAATTTGTTGGCAGTTTTTGTCTTTCCGCTTCGCCTTCATTTTTCCTTTTCCATTTTCCTGTTCCTTTTTGTGTTCCTTTCCATGGCTGCATACGAATTGACTTATATTTAAATAAAATTAGTTACATAAACAATAATTGACTTCAATTGGCTTTTGTGTTTGCATAAAATTCAATTTTCATTTCCGCCATTGACTTGAATGGCATCACAATGGATGGGCGCTCTCTGGCCCTGGCATCCTGCTTGCTGGCTGCCAGCTCCTGGCTCCTGGCTCCTGTCTCCTGTCTCGACTTGCCGTTGTCTTTTCTTGTTTGTTGGGTCAGCTTCATGGCATTTTATTGTACTTGTAGTTCCCCGTCGCTTGCACTATGCGGCGTATGAGTAATGTTTGCATTGGGTAAAACTTTTACGAGTCTTTTAAAATTACGTTTTCCATTGCGGTAATTACTTAAGATGCAAGTATGTTTGCCATGTTCAAATCCAAGTGCTATACTTTTGTATAAAACTAGTGATGTTGAGATTATTTAAGTTCGATTGAAAAGAAAGCTTTAATATCAACTATTTACTAAAAGTGATTAAGATGGAATGATAGAAACTTATTTGGATAATAAACAATCGAATTGATGTGATTATTTGATGATATTTTTACTAAGATAACTTAAAATGGAGAATTAGATTCTTACCTTGATAATAAATAATTATATCTTGTAATTTTCATAGGTAGATTGAATTTACCATAATAATATTTATGACAATGTGCAACAGTCGCTCAATGAAATGTATAAATAATTCATAGCTCAAGATTCTGTAGGGTGTAAGTTAGAAAGATACTGACGGGTTTACTTGACTTCGAGATACCCGCTTCCGATTTTAAATAAGAGCAAAACAGTGCGGTATTATTCATAAAATTAAAATGATTGAAATATTCCAAACGCTATTTTTGGTATATTGATATAATAATATATTCAAAATATACCAGATTGTCGAGCAAAGCAACTAAGTCCCCTAGTTAGTAGGCTTTTTGTCCATACAAAATGTTACATATATTTCCTCGAGTCAAAAGTTCTAATATCTTTCTACCCTATAGGTATCGCAATGCTTTTTTAGTTGTATGAAAAAACCGTAATCGATTGCATGTTAAAATGAAACTGACAATAACATCTAACCAGATTAACTACTGAATGTTTTTGATACACCGAGCTAACCTTTCATTGACCTTTGCCCAGTGTTTTTGGCCGTGTTAAGTACGCGATTCAATTGAATCATGTCAGTATTTTCCACTTGATTATACATTATTTAAACAGCTGTCCGGCTAATGTCATTTGTTGTTGCCGATGTTGTTGTTGTTATTGCTGCTGCTATTGTTCGACCAATCCTGTTGACATTTGGCAATTCTCATTAAAAAGCAACAATGCATTTATAATTAAAATTGCATAAATGTTTACCCATAGACAAAGGGCCTCAGCCGCAGTCGTTAAACGGGAGAGAGACCGGGAGAGAGCGAGCTTATAAAGGGAAAAACCCTTTTTTCAGCTGCTTTCCAGTGACAGCAAATGGCAGCGACCATGCGTCGACTTTTCAACTTAATTGTTATAGTAATTGTTTTTATTGAAATGTGTCAAATGCAACGCGATGAAAATTAAATTTTGAATATTTTATTAACACGGCGGCGACGATGGCGTCGGCGACTGACAACAAAAACAATAATAGCAACAATAACAACAAAACAAAAGCGATGCATAGCAAAAAAGGACACTCACCTGTCATTGCGTTTGTCAGTCTACATGTCACATAATTAATTGATGAGCATAAATATTTGCCGAGGTACAACTAAATTGCAAAAAAATTGCAAAATTACCTTGCATAGGGAATATGGAATGCTCTCGAAAATAACACAAACAATAAAATATCAATAGCTGATAAAACATTTTTTTGTTATATTCTTTATTTATTTACAAACTGATAAAACATGTTAGGTAAATTTAAGTTACTATTATTTTCTGTAATTTTCTATTATTATATTACATATATGAAAATTGCACTTCTTATTTTTAATGTATAGCAAAGTAGTTTTAACTTAAAAAGCGTTCAAATTGTATTTATTATGTTTTTTTTTAACATTTTTTAATTATTTATTTTAATAATGTCCTTATTACCTTTTTCATTGGCATGCAACACTAACGTTTGGTAAAATAATTTGTGTTTCTCATTTGATGAATAATCAAAACAACGACAATTTATTGAAACAATTGAAAAAGATAAAAAATACGCAGCGTTAGTTCACATCGTAAATAAATTCTATCTGAGCCAAGTTAAATGAACTTATGCTTCTGTTCGTTAAGCGTTAAATAACTAAAATAAAAACATCATTTAATTTTGCTTTAAAATAATTATTTTAAGAAGGACTGATATTTGTTTTTTATTATGGTTAAAAAATTCAAATATACATGCGACGTTACTTTCAGTTTGTCAATTTGATCACATAATAAATAAACTCGATTCGAAATGCAGAGAGAGAGAGAGAGAGAGAGAGAGAGAGAGAAGCGCAAACAAAGCAAAAACAATATTATTTTATTATTCTTTGTGTTTTTTTCGTTTTAACAAATTATAAATAATAAATCCATAGAACATTGTATTTATTATTTCATTTTCTATGTGTGTTGACCATGTTTGCCATGTTGGCCAACATTATTTATTTACAGACAGGTTGGCTGGCCAACTTTGCGTGTCACAAAAATGTTAAAATATTAAAAAAAAAGAAGAGAGAGAGAACAAATTTAATGTTTTTGTGAATTGTACATTTCCCGCTGTGTTGCGACGCATTAAAGTTGTTGCAAGTTGCAAGTTTGCTAACCGCGCACAGAACAATAAAATGCACAACTTTATTTCGACTTGCTTCACCGAGCAAAGGCAACAGGGAGTCGAGCAAATGCGAGTTCAACAACAACAACAACAATTGCGACAACAACAATAATAATAACAACAACTTGCAATAGTTTGTTGCCATTTTCTTTTGACTATTTTTTTGCATTTTCTTTTCTTGCTTCTCCAGTTGCACTTTCATTTCTTTTCGTACGTGGCGCAGAAAACCCAAACGAAAATTTCCAATTGTTGCAATTTTCAATTATTGTTTTGAAATTGATGTGTGCTTAAGGACGAGACATTCATGCTCGAGTTGCCAGCAAACACAACACTCTAGCACACCCATACACACACATACTCGTTTTTACACTCGCAGACAGTCTGAGACTTGGCCGCAATTGAACTTGGTGTTTTGTGGCATGCGCGAAGAATATTTGCACAGCAATTGAAGTGTGTGCTGAACGTGTGTTGAGTGCATGTCAAGGGAGGCAGAGAGGATAGCGGAAAGCGAAGCTCACTGTAAGCAAGATGTTACTCGGGGATATAAACCAGACCGGACACAGGTCAAATCAAACGGTTTCAGTGGTTAGCTAGGCAAATAAATTAAGGCAAAGAAATTGTCTGCAATTATACGCGGAAAATGGTTGGCAATGAGAGAAAATTGGCAAGACCATGGAAATGAATAGCATACACATTTGGAGACTATTTTAACATTATGTAAAATTGTTGATTAAAATATAATTGCTTAAAAAAGTTAACATACTTACCTACTACTCGTAGTTTCTTTAAGTATTGAATGTTGATTGAAAATTGGGCTGAAGTACTCGTAAATTAGCAAATATTACGTTTAATATCCCTGCACCATTATTGATTCTGTAACTTTAAAGTTTTTAATTTAAATTTATGTTTTATTAATCCATTATGAAACCTATTTTTTGTATTACATCAATACTCTGAATTAAACAAATTATAGGACAAAATTTTATCGCTGTGAAAAATATTTTGCATCTTGAAAATTTGTAGAAATAAAATTTGCAAATAATATAACTAAGCATTATTACGAATAAATAAATAAAAATGTTGCTGGTTACTAAAATTAATTTGTAGATATGTGAAGGTGTTTAATGAAGTTCAGTCGCACTGTTTTTTTTATGATGGAGAATTTAATATTAAAATTCAAATTTGAATTAGATTACCTTAATAGGTGTCTTCTCTAACTTGTTAAATTTTTAAATATACCCAAACCATAATAATGCTTTAAGTTGCATTTAACTTTAATTAATTTGTTAAATGCTTTAGTTTTTTTTTTTGAAAGATTTCCTTATTACGTTAAGTACAATATTTCTTTCTTAAAAAGGATTAAATTTATTAGATGCGAATATGCATAACACAACTGCGCACATATTGTTAAAAGCGTGCTTTAAGTCAGCTTAGCTAAAATACATTTAAAAATCCAGAAAATGGCAGTTATATAAGCAAGCAGCTTAAGCACAAAATTGTCAGCATCAACAGCATTTTGCTTTTAATATAGTTTATTTTTTTCTGTTGAAGTTTATCATTAGTTATGAGGTAATCACCTTCTTCTGCAGCAGCAACTCGAGGCATATGCATAACATAATAACATAATGAAATAAATTTAATTACACGGCACAGGCAATCCACTTGTAAACTGTGCGCCGTCAATGCCACTGCAGCAAACTTAACTTTTGAACGTACTACGTACTTTGAGTGGGTGTGTGTGTATGAATACACAAATAGAGCGAGAGAGAGAGAGAGAATGAGAAAAGCGGCAGAGATACAAATGTACATGGGCAATGTTTATATGAATGCACCTACTTAGCCTTTAGTTTCAAGTGCGCGCAGTGCTCTCATCAAGCGTCTCTCCTGCTCCTGTGGCCCAGTGTTGTATTGGGTAAGATGGCGGCCGAGCAGGGACCATAGACCACCCGGAAACCCAACACAAGTGCGCACAGGTGCTCAAGCGAAGCCACACACACACACATATAGAATATTTGTATGTGTGTGGGTATTTGTGTTCATAAGTTCATTTAGTTTTGGTCGCTGCGCATGTGAGTGCACTTGAGCCCACGTCGTTGTCGGGGTCCTGGCCCTGGACTGATGCTGCTCCTGTTTCTGCTTCTGTTCCTGACTCGCTCGGAGTCTGGGTCCAGCTTCCACAAAAGTCCACAGACAGACAGACGCTCCCGCTGACGCTGCTGACTGACTTGCTAACATCGTTGAGCGTCGGAGTAATTATGAAAATTTTCAAAATGAGCTCGCCCTGCTTCAGTTTTTCGAAAGTTGAGCACGAGTAATTAAAAATTTCGTAGTGTCGCCCGCCATCGTCGTTCCATTTTGTTGGCCAACATGGAGTACGGCAGAGTAGAGTACAATTTCACCACTCATATTCGTATTTTCCTAATGAAAGCCGCCGAATTGCCTTGCCGTCGTTTGCTTTGCCTTATATTTGTTGTGCCTTGTTGTTGAGAATATGCATATTATGCTATGCACATAAATTTTAATTAAATTCGTTTTTCTATTTGCCGGTAAATAGTCGTAGTCGTAGTCACAGTCACAGTCGCAGTCGCCGTACCTAGCTACCTAGTGGTATAATTTTAATTAGAAAGCGGCAAGCATTAAGCAATAAAGCATTTTGCCACACAAAAGCAGCCCAGCAATTAGTTGCTTCTGTTGCACGGGACGTATGCGTAATGTGAGCTAAATGCTTTGCTGAAGTAATATGCCAAAGAAGAAAGCGTGTCTAGTGGTCAATGATAAGCTATAAATGAGAAGTGAGTAAGAAGAAGTTACTTCCGCTTTCAGCTTCTGAAGAATGCTATACATAATAATAATAAATATTACTTCAGATTACTGACATTGTCTTTCACTTAATTAAAGATTATGCTTATTAATATGTTTAAGTTTTAATTTTAATTTGTATAGCTGTTATTCTTTTGAAGAATTAAGTACAAAATAATTTAAATAAACACTATTTATTATTAACATTATATCTATAGAAGCTTTCCAATTGCGTTCTATTAATATTCAACTTTCTTTTAAAGACTTATGTCAGCTTATTTTGATTGGCTCTGACTGTCTTTATTATACTTTTAGCTCTGCGTTTTTAGTACTTATTGTTCTAAGAATGAATAAATATAAATTAACATTCATATTATAATAGATGCTTTAAATGTGAACTATTCTGTTTATAATTCATCTATAATAAAAATATAAATTAAAAATACAAGCGAATATCCATATAACAACATATTTTTACTTATTTCTAAAACTAATTTAAGAATATTTGCTTATATTCAAATCAATAAAGTCTCTCACAGTTCGGTAGTAAATAATCAAACAGCTGTCCAATTCATTCCTTATCTCTCAATCTAACCTTACACTCTCTGAATTTTTATTAGTTCAGCAGACGTGAATGCCCAAGCATCCTGAAAGGGAATAGAATAGAAACCGAAGCTATCTTTATTAGATACCAATACAAACACAAGCCATAAAACAAAGGACCAAAAATTGATGTGTTAATTGATGAAGTAGAAATACTGCCCTCCATTTCTCTTTCTCACTTACTTGCTTTCTCTCTCTCTCTCTTTTTGTTGGCAGCGTTTATAGCTACTACAAATACATAAACAAAATGTATACATATACAAGTTCGTTTGTTTGCAGCTCTCCAATGTGTATGTGTGTGTGCTGAAAACATGCAAATTGTTTACATGAAAATTCCATTATGTTTGCAAAGCAAAAGGAGGAGGCTGTAAACCGGTCGGAGGTGCAGCTCATCGAGGCTAGACAACAAACCCAAACAATGCATTATCTCTGGCTTTGGCCTCGGCAACACACACACACACACACACACACCGACACAGAGAGAAAGCAATGAAAACTTCATGTAATATAAGTCAACAGCAGTTAGCCAATAACACAACGAACAGGAAAAACAAGAACAAAGCGCATTGTTGACGCCACCACATGATACCTTTAACGGCATCGTCGTCGTCGTCGTCGTCATCATCAGAATCATCATCATCATTAAGGGTTTAAAATCTTTTAACTCCTGCTAGACACACTCAAAATACACACACACTCTTGCTGTGAGCTGGTCTATAAAACTTACTTGCTTGTAGTTTAAGGAGGAGCAGGAGGAAAGCAGACTTGCAAATGCAAAACTAAAACTGACTACGTCTGACGTTTTGTGTCTACAAAAACGAAGAAGCACAAAAAAACACAACAAAACAAAAAAAAAATGAGTGGAGAGGGGGGCTGCAGGGGAAGGAAAAACCAACGACGCTGATGATGGGGAAGAAACGAGAAAACTCAGCAAGTCAGTCAGCCAGGAACAACGTTTCAGAGGCCTCTTTGTTTTTGTTACAATGTGCCCGACTATTTTCCTTGAATGGTCAGAAAAGTTGTAGCTGCAAAAATGTAGCTGAAAAGGCCCACATGGCCATGGGGATTGCAAAGGGGCACGGGGGTAGGTGGTAGGGGGCAGAGGCCAACGCCAGAGTCAAAGGCAACAAAAAAAAGGAGAAGAGAATCGAGGTAGAAACACAAAAACTTAACATTCGTCTGGCCCCACAGCACACGTGTCTATCGAGTCAAGTCAGCAGCGTCTACCTTTAGCTTTTGTGTGAGGGTGTTGAACACATTTTCGGGGTGTGTGTGTGTGTGTGTGTGTATGTGTATCAATAACAACAGCAAAATGTGGCAAACTGTGAGCTGCAAACAACAACAATAACGAGCTGAAAATTAGCAAAAAGCAAAATCGATACTTTTGCACAAAAGTTCTCGTTGTTGTTGCTCTGGTTCATTAAAGTTTCAATGCTCTCCAAATATGCGTTTCATTAAAGCCGCTTTGCCACACGTACATATATACATATGCGTGTGTTTGAGTGGGAATTAGAAGGTGATAATACTGAGATTTTCCTACCAATAAAACGCATTCATTATGCTTAAAGGTAAACGACACGAAGTTTTGTAACTGTGCTGGATTAAAGTTGCAATAATAAAGAAAGTATTTTCAATTGCAAAAGTTTCATTTCATATTTTAGCCACTCAACAGACAATCGATATTCTTAACACTGTTGCCTTTTAATTGATATTTGCGTTTGGCTTACAAATGTATTAGCTGGCATTTTATTACCTTGATTTGTTGGCGAGTTAAGACACATATTCGAAGTTATCGACATCCATTGTTAGGTGAAGCGGTAGTCGTAAATGCTTTTCACTCAACGTCATGCTGTCAATTTGCTAATTAAGCCAAAAGCCGCAAAGTAAAGAAACTTGTTTTCAGGGTGTTGCACAGCGCTGAAGTTGGGGTTGGGATTGCACTCGTATTTCCAATTGAGGTCAGTCGATGACATGAACAACGACTCGATACGACGAAAGATAGCAGCAAATATCGCTCAGGCAGACACAAAAGCAATCAAAAAACTCTTCAAGCCAAATTATAATTGAAAAGCAAAAGCGAAAGCGTTACAAATTTCATTGCTCAACTTTAATTTGTGCCCAGTCAGCGAACAATTTCGACTTAAAGTAGCCCAGCAAACTGCCTACTTGAAGATGACTTTTGCTGGAGGCTCCATTTTGCACTCTCGCGGTTTTTCGGCTCGAACTTCTCCGAGGATCGTGCCACTGAAAATTGTTGGCATATTTTACTGATGAAGAAAGAGAAAGAGGAACGAGCACGAAAAGCTTGCTCTCAAAATTGTATTAGTGTACGCTCTGAAGCCAACCAAAGTTATTTAAATTAAAGTCACATAAATGCCGATGTCGTTGTCGTTGTCGCTGTGTTGGCTAACAAGCCGTTAAAGCAACAACAACAACAACAAGAACAGCAACAACATCAACGATTTTTGGGCGTGCGATGGGTGGAAAGTTTTTCCGCTCCGAAGCGGCGGCGGCGGCTGCTCCTCTATTATTAATTTAACATTTGCCTGGCATTTTCTTAGAGTCGCTGCCATTTTGTTCGCGTCGCTGCTGCTCGGCTACGTTCATTAGCTTCCGTTGCGGAAGCGGAAGTGCTACACAGTCGCGCAGTCAGACATACTCAGTGATTCCAACACACACACACATACTCCCCGAATTGCTGTTGACTTCTTCGATTGCAACGACAACAATCTAGTCGACTTCCAATTCAAGTTTGTCGAGTGAGTTTCTTATTTGTGTAATGCCAACGTATTTTTATGGTATTTTTATGTTGTTTATAGACTTGCAAAATGTCGCTGGTAACTTTTTGACTAACTTGCAAATTTGTGCAGCTAACTGCAGCGTTTTGACTAATACGAGAAATATATGAGTTAAACATTTTGGAATGAAATATTAATACAAAGATGAATGCAGAGTGGAAAAGCTTGCAGTCATTAAAGTAAATTATTACTATCGTTGATCATTTATGTAATAAATAAATTAAATAAATAAATAATAACAGCTATTGTATTTAAAAAAAATACTTTATAAAAAAATAATGAAGTATAGAATTAAGAAAATGTAATTAAATTGAACGCAAATAGTAAATATTGAGAGAAGCATTTCATCAATAAATTGAAGTAATAATGTAAATTTAAAAAATAAATTTTATAAATTAATCGAAAATAAAGATTTAAAAAACTTGAAAGTAATTGTTTTAGATTGAAGTTAATGTGTTTTGCATTATAAGTTAAAAATTAAAAACAAATTTGACTTAAATCATTTAAAACAAATAAGAAAGTTATAGTTATTAAAAAGATACCGTAAAAAACCATCCCAGATTGTCTTAAAAAACTTCTATAATTTCTACGAATATAATATTAACAATATTAGATTCATAATGCAATCCTTCTGCTAAAACATGCTTTTACCTTTTTTTTACATTTTTCACTTGTAGTCGACTTGTGCTAAATATTCCTCAGCAAATTAGCAACAAAATCAATTGCTGTAAAACCTGTCCCTATATGAAGTTGTCTCAACTTTTACGAGTTTGCCAATTTACTGTTCAAATCGACATGCCGGTTGACAGCTTTGACTAGTTAACTAACTAACTTACAGACTGGCTGACTGACTGACTGACTGCCTTGACTGCCGCTGCCTCAGCTGTCCAGCTATTTGGACTGTCAGTTTTGCTGTCAAATCATGTTTTATTTTTTCGTTGTTGTTGCTATATTGTATTTTTGACATTTAGTTTTGATTGTTGCACGCCTGCGCCTGCACAATGTGCAGCCGTAACTGCTATGGCGCTAAAACGGAAGCGAAGAAATTCACTTCCGCAGCATGTGCTTCCGTTTGGTGTGTGTGCGCTTCGCTGAGCCGCCTGCCGCCAGAAAATGGAGAGCACAACTCTCAGCTAAGGACTCGACAGGACACGGAGACAGAAGAGAAGAGACGAAAAGAGAAAGGGTCAGGCATACACAATACAATTTTTGGTGTATTTTGTTTACTATTTCATTTTATTTTACATTTATTTATTTATTTTTTCTTTGTTTAAACTTATTCCCTAAATAATGGCCATGGTCTTAACTTTTCGGCAGGCAAAGCATCGCATCTACGAGCGCTGTAAATCATATTCCATTGAAGGCAGGGCAATTTGCTGTTGGCGTATAGAGAGTATAATAAATCTGTGGCTTATGGGCATAGCAAAATCCGTAAACAAGCAAGAGACACAACACAAAAAATACAACAGCTCTAAAAGCCGTATAAAAGAACAATTAATTGGAATAAATAGAAAGAAAATAAATAGAGAAAGTTAGTAAGAGAAACTAAAATTGGATTGTATTATTATAAGGCAAAAATATGTTTTACTATATTTACTTTAAATTAAATACTTTTAAATTTGAATTTCTTTTGACAATACTTCTGCAGCTGTCTACAAATTTTTTGCGCACCATTTACATTTCTGCTTTTGCTTTGCACAAACAACTGGAAAAAAACATAAACTGAATTTCTAGCTGAAAGGGGGAAACACACTAAAAAAAAAATAGCAAAAAGAATCGCTTAATCCTCGCCGGGCATTGCACTGATTATTCTTTACGACGCATAAACTATATATAATAATACGATGAAAACCTTTTATTCTCTTTGCAGACGATTGCGACAACAATTTGTTGCGGCTTTAAATACGAGTGCGATTATATCGAGAATCAAAGTGTGAAATTCGCCGCGGCCGCAAAATTCGCGATTCCGACTGTCATCGGACGAGTAACAACAACTGAAACAACAACAACAACAGCAACAGCAACAGCAACTGTAAAGCAAAGTAGACAGATAGACAGACAGACAGCGGATGCAGCAGCTGGTCTAGAGAGCTTTTTCGGACGCGACGTAAACCCCATAAAAAGGACATTAAAACAAACAAACAAATACTACAATACAATACACACAATACATATTGGGAAAAGCTGTTAAAAACCCCCCGTTCGAAACAAACATGTTGGCCTTTCACAACGAGCACATTGCCAGTGAGTAAAACTATGCTATACTCTTTTTTTATTATTGGGTTTTAACGCTAACTTTAAGCTTTAAGACTCCACAGGCATATTTACAAATATAGTAATAATTTTAAAAGCACAGACGGTCCGGCTAAGGTACAAAGTGGGTGGGAGGTGGACAATGGTTTTGATTCTGGGTCTGAGAGAGAGTTTTGGTTCTTGGCGCTGGCAGGAAAAATTGTAGAAATTTGTACACATTACAAACACTTGGGACACGGCAATTACACTTAAAAGGCAACTAGTGCCATTAAGCAATGTGCTTCGGGAGCCAGCTGCTCATATGGGACTCCAGTCGAACCCAACCCAGCCAGACCAGTTCATGGAATGGCAAGCAGAGCACAGAGAGCAAAACACCATAAGGGGGCCGTTTTTGCAAGCTAAAAAAGCAAAGGAAGCCTCGGAACACAGCCTGGCAACACTTGCAATCCATTAACTGTAATGCCGCGCCATTATGTTATGATTAAAAAAGAGGAAACAAAAAGCATTGCAGACTGCCTTTTTGTGCTTTTGGCTATAAAGACATAACACATACGCAGCATTGGCTTCAATTTCTTAAGGCTTTTTAACAGAATTTCATATTGAAATGAAGTTTTAAGTGAATCAAAATGAGCTTACTAATGCCATGATATTTAAAGAGCGTTTATTAAATATGAAGAAATTTTGAGAAATATACAAAAATGTAGCTAAGAATAATTGAAAATAAAAGATAAATCTATTAATGGATTAACTTCTGAAAAAATCAAGACTACACAGAACGAAAAAATATGTTTAAATTAAGAATAAAATCTTCAATAGAAAAATCTCAAAATTATACCAACAAGACAAAATATACAATCAAAATCAAAGGTTCAGAAAATAATAATAAGTAATTTCAGAAATAATAAAACTCTTAATCATAATTACAAAGTAATTATTTTATCACAATGATATTTTTTTGTGCTTAAAAAATAAAGAAAAGACTTCGATAAATTAAAGAGAATTTAATAATTTACACACAATGAAATTTAATTTGAAAATTACGCAAATAATTGGAGTTGATATAAACGTAATAAACATAATAACACATAATTCTTCTAACATTAATTCAAGAAATAATTTTTCAGCTTAACTCTTAATGCTTACTATACTTAAGTCTTACATATTTAATTCGAAAGCTACGCATTTAAAGATTATAGCTCATGCATTTCTGGCTCAGCTACTTAAGCGAACAGCAGTTAACCCAAAGTTGTGCTCGCAATCCAATCGATACAGTAAGAAAGCAGTAATCTGATCGATAGAACGAAGCAGCTAACCAGTTGAAAAGAGCACAAGTGACAGGCAGGCAGACACACAGATGGCCATAGGAGCGCTGAGGGGTGAGAGGAGAAAGAAGGGATAGGGAGGATAAGGCAACGCCGCCAGTCATCATTGGTTTGAACTCTTTGCACTTAGCTGTGAACTCAGCTTAGTCAGTCAGTCGGTCGTGTACATTAAATTCAATTGAATATTTCATAAGCTGCCAAACAACAAAGTCGCAACAACAATAACAATGCCGAGTGTGGAGGGAGGGCTGAGAAAACGGCGCACAAACACGAAAAACGGCTGCCAAAACAGAAGTCAGTGCCAACAACAACAACAACAACAGCAGCAACAACAATGCCAACAACAAGCATTTACGGTCTGCAAAAGTAAAAGCATACTTTTTGGCGCTTCTGCTATTGCAATTGGCTGTGTGTGTGTGTGTCTAGTGCTGTCTATACGTCCGGTTCGTCTGGCTCGATTGTGCTCGCTGATAATGGCCGCTGAACTTTGCTTTATTACATGCAAAAAAAAAAACCCCAAAAAAAGGCAGTCAGGAGGCCTGGCATGGCCAAAAGTCGCAGCCAAACCACAGACACGCTGGCAAGTGGCAAAAGGAACAAACCAACCAACCAACAAAAAAAAACCAACCAAAAAAAGACTAAGAAGGAGGCAATTGCGGGGCGTGCCACTCAACTTTTAAAGTGGCACTCAAACAAAGCACCAGTTGTGCAAAAAAAAAAATACCAAGTTGAAGGAAAATTGGTTTGAAAATAAAAGCAGAAAAAATTATGAATTGTGGAACACAACATGCAAAGAGGGCGTGGTTGGAGAGGCCTACCTCTAAATGCCGCCTTATTAGTCAACTATGAATTATGCACGCCGCTCATATTATCTAATATGCCACAGGCGTCTAGTTAAATAATTGACGCTGCGTTTCCCCCAGACGTTCCACCTCCCTCCCCTCTTGACTGACGCTGTCTACTCTCACGTAATTTCCCAGGTATTATGGGTTACATAAGTTATTCATTAAGTTATTATGTGTTTAAAGCTCACACAATGCCAGCCAACGATGTTAAGGGCTCGACAAGAGGTACTCAGCTTTTATTGTTTATTGGCAGTGCCCATGATACGTTCAGGATGCTCACACACACATATAACAGACTTAAGGACTGCGGCGAGTACGAGTGCTTCTCCTACACCAGGAGCTGGGCAGTTTTTCCCTTTTGATCTGACTTTACCTTTTGTTAAACGTCTTAAGTGCAGCTTCGCTTGTTGCACACCTTCTCCAGATTGTTGCTGCCTTTTATTTTTTTTATTTTCCATTTTTCCCTCTCCGGAAATTGTTATGCTTAATGGCTTTTCAGTTGTAGTTGTGAGTGTGTGTGCTATGGTGTTGTGTTCCTTGGGGCACCTTTTACACTTACCTCTAGCTTACTTTAAACACTGCTACTTTATAATTTATTAGTTGTGGTCTCGTATATACTAGTATATTCCAGGTTGACAGCTTTGCCAATTCAACTCAAAAAAGAGTTAATTTTTTTTTCACACTCCGACTTTTCGATTAGATAATCGACTATTTGTTAGCATTGCATTGTTAAAGTTAATCGGATGGCAATGGCGGAGTTTTTGCCAGTATCTTAAGGCGGCTTACTGTTTCGCAGTAGTTACTGCTCTAGATCAATATCTAAAGCCTTGAGTTAAATTGAGTTTCCTAAAGTTTTATTGCATGTTTCTTTTTTTGTAAGGCCACTTTTCTATGCTGCTCAGTAAGTTAATGCCGGGATTAGGCAAACAGTTGGCAGACAGACCTGAGCCTGGTACAGAAAGTTAATACGAAAACACATTTAGATTGCTAACTAAATTGTTGTTTTTTACCTGCTACAGACTTATGGATGCTAGCGAGCGTAGCAGACAGTGAATTTCAATATCATGTCAAAGAGAATTTAAAATTTATTGCGTATAATTTACAGCAAATATATACTTTTGCATATTCAGTGAATTTATATTCCAAAAAGACAATTATTTAATTATTTTGTATACTTTTTAAATAAAATATGTTTAGCTGCTGTGTTGAAATGTTTTCTATTTCAATATTAACTTCATTCAATGGCGAAATACTTTTACTAATCTTATTTAAAGATTTGGTTAAATTATATAGGACCTTTGAATTCGATTATTATTCGTTTCAATGTTATAGAAAAGGTTACACTTGCTTCTGGTGAGCCTTTAATAAAGTATACATAGTTTGGTTTAGTGTGTCTGCCGTTTTTGCCTCAGAACACTTTTGTTTCAAAAGTTATTGTGTATTGTTTTTCAATAGAATATATTTACTTATTTATTTAAATTTTAACCTTACTTAATTATTGTCTGCATTAGAAAATTTCGGTGAAATCATATAGAAGCTTTGTACTTTCGCTCTTTATTCGCTTCAATGTCACAGCAAAGGTTACACTCGTTTTTGGTGTGCCATAAATAAAGTATACGTAGTGTGGTTTATTTTCTGCCCTTTTGCAGTAGCATACTTTTGTGCGCCCGCATAACGAAAACTTTTCACTTTCACATCTCACATAAAGCAAACAAAACAAGAGAAAACAAGAGGGTTGCCAGAACCCATCTGTAACTCATTCGTACCATATCTGTTTGTGCGGCTGACCAAAAACTGACATTTAGCAAGGATATTAACATGAACGCACACGTTAATGAATCACTTTTGGCCGCGTTGACCGCAGCTATAAACGAGCACGCATAAAGCCGAGACGGTAACCACTCAAAACTTGATGGGTGCGGCAAAATTTATGCTCTCTGTGGTTAGTAAAGAAAAAAGAAGAGTGAAGGGTGACATTGGATGAAAGGAAGAACGACAGTTGTTGGCGAAGGGGACGAGGGGAAGAACAACAAATGCAAAAGTGAAAAGCGAAAAATGCCAAGCGACTTGCAAGAATTTAATTAGCATAAGTTTTTGAGCGAAACGTGAAACAAAAATTGAAATATCAAAGAGCCGACTCGACAGCGCCGCATGTTTTATGTATGTATTTATATTGTGCAAATAAGTTTATTTTATTAAAAGTTGCAAAACATTTCGCCAAACGCAATGGCAAATGTAAGTAGGCAAAAAGTAACAACAACAACCAAATGAAAAAAGGAAACGAAACAGCAACAAGGCTCCGTTCCCCTCGCTACCAAAGAGCGCGACGGCCACTTGTGTACTTTGCTGCTGTCAAAGTCATTCAAATTCAGTGCATGCATAAAAAATTAACTTGTAAAAGCCAACCAGCGTCAATTCAGGGCAGTCCAAAAACCATCCAAACCATGCAACAAAACTCAATCCACGCCCACGCCGCCCACTTCTCTATGCCACTAAACAACGTTCTACGCTCGGCGAATTAAAGTCGTACTTTTGTGGTAGCCAAAAAGTTGTGCTTCAAGTGTTCTCCACTCACTCAGTTTTGAAGCTAAAAAGAGAGGGGAAATGTGCTGCTTTGATGAATTGCAATTAAAATTGGCGACTTGGCCTTGTAGTTAGTCAAGGATGCAGGTAGTAGTAGTTGAAGTGGCGTTGCCAAACAGGGAGAGAGCGAGAGAGAGAGGGAGAGAAAGAGAGAGAGGAGAGTGGTAATTGCAAGTGAACTGCCAATTGAGGTTGGCTTTGATAGTTAGTTCAAGTGAATGCAGGGAAACATATTCTGACTATTATGTGAAAAGTTTTTTTAATGAATATATGTGAAAGAATGTTAATGAAAAAGCGAATTTATGAGCGTTTTAACTATGTTGCTATAGTTTCTAAATTATAATAAATGTTATTTAGATATCGTAGATATATTTACCTTCATTTTATTTTAAACTTATAAAAATCTAATCTAATTTATTTCATTAATACGTTTAATGCTTTGACTAATGAAGTCAAAAATATTTGTGAAATGGAAACCGTCGACAACTGAAGCCATAAAAATGTGTGAAATAATATTGATGAAAGAACTTATGAACGAATATAATAAACTTTAAATTTCAAAGCGAATTCGAATTAAGGAAATTAAAGTATGGTTGCTTACATTTTTCTTTACAAAAGTAAAGAAAATATTACCTTATTTTAATATTTATATATTTCGTGTTCATTTTCTATTTAAGCTTTCCGGTTTAAATATTATAGAATTTCATTTTGTTACTTATCCAAATTTTGGAAATCATTTGTTTTATTTTCATTAATATTATTTAAAATATTGTATTTCTGATTATATATCAATTAAGGAATTCATATATACTCATCATAATACATAAGTCCTTCGAGAAAGTTCTGTTGACTAAACTTTCTATAACATTTGATAAACATATAAAATTGATATTGGAATTTAAAATAAAATTCCACTACATATAAATAAAATGAGAAAATATTCTTTCCTATACCGACACTAGGAATGGAGAAATTGAATAATTTAAATATTTCGCAAGCGGAGAAATGCACTTTTAACTAAATTCAAAAGCTAACTACCTGGCAAAATTTGAGAGCACTTGATGGCAATTGTCATGTGAAGCTCCTGATGACACTGCGAGTGCTCGTTGTCGCGCACTCGTATGTTCGACCATAGACAATTAAAAGCATTTGCTACGCTTAGTTTGCTTAAAAGTTTTGTCATTTTGTTAATTTGTTTGGGCACCATTTTTGGTCCTTTCGTTTTCTAAATTCGCTACCGCTGCTGTTGTTTCTGCTGCCACTGTGGTTGTTCTTGTTGTTGCCTTTGCCATTGTCAAGCGGGTTAAACGCTGCGTATGCGTAACTAATTGCTTTGACCAGGCAGCTAACAACGGTTACTGCGAGCCCTCTTCATACCTCCTCTCCTAAATAACCATCGTAGTAGAGGGAGCCATTTAAACGATGGCAATTTGAAGGCCACTCAACGGCGAGCACACAACCAGAAACAGAGAACCAGAGCTAGTTGTAGAAACAGGACTAGAGCGTTGCTTGGTGGCACTCAAGAGCCCCAACGACGACGACGATAGCGACGACGACGACGCACATGTTGCAAATTGTCGCCAAATGTGCGAGTGGCAAAGGCAGCAACATTGAGAGAATGTAGTCAAAGCCAGCAGTAGACCAGGCACGTTATAAAAATTGTATTTTAAAAGTCATTAGCAGCTTTGCTGCCTGTCATTGCGAGTTGTGCGCTCCGAGGAGGAGTTGACAAGCGATTCGCTCGCCATTTTGTTTTGTTGCCGTTGTTGTTCCTCTTCTTGTTGTTGCTGTTGACGTGGCAAATGCGACACACACGCGCCACAGCACGCATGACGCTCAATTGTTGTCCTCTTTATAATACCCTCTCTGGGATGGGTGATAAACTGGGTATAATAAGCTTTCGCCAACGTGATCGGGAGTCAGAGAGAATCGAAAGCATTTTAAAACTGACAGACCGTATATCTGTTTCACTGTGTCGGGTAGTTTTAATTAATGATGAGCACGACAAACGATTTGTTTAGTACATTTGCAGAAAATAACAAAATAGTATACTATGCGTATACTTACTATATACAAACTAGGTAAGAGTGAAAAGACATTGCAGCTAGCTAGCACTCTATTAATAATAGAATTAATTTGAATGTATGTATATGTAACCTAAAATAAAATATGTGACCAATGAAAGTAGCAATTTTAAATTGGAATAATTAAATATATTGATTATTTAGCTATACATTTGAGCTATTTTGGTTTAAGACTTTGTGGTATGCAATTGTGCGTTTTTATGCTTTGATATTGTTATACGAAAGCCAGAATATCAAAAATATCAAATATTAGAAGTAAATATTAATAATAAATTTTAGTTTAATTCAAAAATATTTTTGCTTTAGTCGAAATATTTATAAATAAAATAATTTTGGTTTAGATTAAAAATTTAGGTAATAATTCAACTGAAGTATCTAAGATACAATTTGTCGTACTTTCAATCAAATGAATTGTTAAATTATCTTAAATGTTTAATAAATTCATAAGTAGTGATTATTTTGATTAAATAAGTAATTAAAATACATTACCTTTATCTCTCTAGTCTCTAGAAGTTGCAAATACCCAACAGACTTTGAGCTGTGAGGAGTATTGTTTATTCTTTTTTTTGTGGGTGCCGTGTTTAGAATATATTTTGTAGCAATTTTCTTGACTGAAACTGGTTGCAATTAGTGAGAGTTGAACGGAGCGTGCTCCAACAACGACCACACACAAAACATACATACACCTACATATATGAGTGATTTTTAATTAATAAACTCATTAGGCCTGGCCGTGTGGCATTCTTAGTATTGTTGTTGTATTTATTGTTGTCGTCGGGTTGTTGTTGCCGCCTGTGTTTTACTCATTTTAATTACTGGCAGCTGGCGTGTGCGTATAGAACGAGTTAGAGTTTATAGTTGACCTCTCGCTGCCACATAATTTCCTGGCATTTCAACAATGTGCCGACAATTTTTATGTTTTTAGACTTTTTGCGCTTGTCGACAGCAGCAGCAACAGCAGCAAGAGAAGCAGCAGCAACAGCAGTTGACGTTGCGTCGCCGGTTCGTTGGCAGCTTTTGTTGCCACTGTCGTTCAACTTTTGACGTGTTGCATGAGGCGACGCGACGCGTCAGACAAAAGGCACAAGCGGCCAGTTCAACTAGAGGCGAGTCAAAACGTGCTAAAGTTTGCCTAAAAATTAAATATAATTGTTGTTGTTGTCGCTGCCACCGTTGTTGTTGTTCTTGTTGTTGTTGCTGTGGTTAGCTGGTTAACACTGAGGACAGACCGAGAGTACCACACATACACAATCGCGCACATACACACACTGAGGCGACGACAGCAGACAGTTGGGTTTGGTTTCATGTCCGTGCTGTGTCACGTTAAGAACCACATATCATAGTTGGTATGAAAGTTGATGTTGCTGCTGTTGTTGTTGTTGTTTCTGCTGTTGTTGGTGTTGGTCTTGTTATAGCTTGACATGTGCTGTTTAGCTCTCGGTATGATGATGTTCAGTGTACAGTGGCGGCGTTTGATAGGTGCTTTAATTACGAGCAGTAAAAACAACGCCAAAGAAGAAGTAGAAGGTAAATCAAAATTCTGGGAAGATTCTAAATGGTATCGCTGCGAGTTATTATTCGGCCTTAAAAATCTTAATTTCTTAAAAGATAAGATTTATTTTTAGAATAATTAAAAAAAAAAGAAAAGGTTTTTTAATTATTTTTATTATAAATATTTGGATTTATTGTAAATAATTTTATATTCGCTTAAGAAAAATAAAAGTAATCAAATAAATATTCATTTTTACAGTGCAGCTTTAGAATCGGGTTTTAAGAAATGAATATATTAATAATAATCATATTTAGAATACATACAATAATTAATTTAAAAAAAAATCAATAAGACAACTTTTAAAATTAAAAATGTTAAGCAAGTTTTAAATGAACTTAAATTAGTCTTGATTACGAGTATATACATTATTAAAATTCTATTTTAAAGTTTTTATATAAAAATAATTATGAATTACTATAGCTTTTAGTACAATAAAAGTATACAAAAATCAAATAGATATAATTGGTACACCATTAGATTTATTGTTAGAAATGTAAAAGAATTATTAATGAATAAAAGTTTTTTTTAAATTATATTTAGTACAATTTAATTTTATATTATATTACATATATAATATTATATGAAAGTTACATATAGATTTAAAAGTTTCAGAAATAATTACTCAAAGAAGCTGTTAATATAAAACAAAGTGAGCAAATTTGAGTGGATCTACAATTGTATAGATCTGTTATTACAAATATGCTTTAATTGTATAATAAACTCTTAGTTTTAATTTAACAATAACAATCGCATAGCTACAGCTTTTAGTACCAAGCAAAGTAAACAAAATTCAAAAGAATTTACATGTTTCTTAATTATTATATGAAATATTGTTTTAACATGCTACACCTATGAAATGAATGTCGCTGCCTGATCAAGCGCCATGGGGAAAGGGCACATAAAAAAAGAATAATGTCAAAGAAATTACACGGATTTATGAAATGGCCACAAAACGCCGCTAAACACGTTGACGCGCTTAACACGCAAGGCACCACAAAATTATGTGGTGCTGTAGACGGGACGCTTGGTGGGTTAATAGCGACAGCCTACTTAGCACCCAGCGAAACCCAACTAACCCAAACAAAACCAAAACACACATAAAGGCTTTAATTGAGCGACAAAACGAAATGTTTTGCCGTGTTTAACATGAAAATATGGACGGGTTAAATAGATAGTGTTAGATTAATGATTTGTTGTGAAGAAATAGTTGCTTAGGTTGGTAATTAGCAAAGTTTGGTTATCGGAATAAAACTTACAACTAGATGATATGATGTTCCAGCAATTGTGTCTATAATTTAATGTAAAATTGTACATAGTGTTGGATTGTTGATTTGTTGCAAAGAAATAGTTGGTTAGATTTGGAATTAGTTAAGTTTGCCCATCGAAATAAAACTATTAGTTGAAGGACTCTAATAAAATGATGTACTACCAATTGTGTTAATAGAAATACTATCTATATATGGGTACAACGAGTCAGGTGGATTCTGTTTGAGAACTGAAATTTATTTCTAAAAATCTTAGGACTTATATAAATAACAATTGTTGCCTATCTCTTAAACTCCCTAGTTTACAGAAGCTCTTTCTATTTTAGTGTGCAATGTTCCGCAGCACATCAAGACTTGACACTCTTTTGGGATGTCAAGTGCGTCTTTGATTATTTGAAGCAATGACAATTCTACAATGTTATATGGGTTATTTTTCATCACACGTAACAACGGAGTGTGCGTGAGATGCACTTTGTTATCTTATCTTTGAGTGAACTTAACGATCTAAAAATAAATAAATATTTTAGGGCTAACTCGGTGCATACATACCGCTTATATATTTATTCAAAACCTTATTTGTCCACATTATATTCAAATAAAGTAAATATTTAAATTAAAGCCTTCATTTTGTTCAATTTTTTATTGATGTGATCTTTAACTAAGCTAGAAATACCATTTATAACAAATCTAAACATTAAATTGCAGTTTTGTATATTTTACCTTTACCTAATTTATAATGATAAATATATTTATATTAATTTAATGTTTTTCAACCATTTTTTGCAGGTTGCGCCTTTCTAACCTACTTTAGTCCAGACAGCTCAACTACAGCTGCCAATTCGCCAACATCTGGAACACAGGCAACGCTTTACAATGACAAACAGTCCATAACTGGGGTAAGCCGAAATCTCTGTATTTAATTAGCAGTCTCTGTAGACAGACTCTCAAACACACACAAGTTTGTAACACAATTGTCTATATCTCTCTCTCATTCTGTGTGTGCGTCTGTGTGTGTGTATGCACTTTTGAAATTTATCTGAAATAAAAACATTTTTATTTGTTCACTCAATTTGCATACGAGTACATACACCATTTGCCATAAATCAAAAGCCAAAAACTACAGTCAACAAATTAGTTATGCAAAAACTTTTATTATTTATGAGTACACATTTTTTTTTTTAGTTTGTTTTGGTTTTTATTCTACGCACAATTAGTTGGTGGGGTTTGATGTTTCTAATCCCGCAAACGCAATTTTTTGTATGGTATATTTCTTTTTGCGATTTATGATTTGCATTTGAATTTGTAGCTTTATGTTTGTTATTATGCAAATCTCTGGAATTATAGATGCTAATATATATTTGGAGATAAAATTGGGAGTACACAAATTTGGTTTTTGCTTAGTGGTCTGATTCTGATGCTCTTCACTAAAAGTCAACTAAAAAATGCCGTCAAAAGCATTTAATAATGGAAATTTTGTCAGTCTGAGGATTTTAAAAAATTAAAGTAAACTGCAGCATTAAAAATAAAAAGATTAAATGTGCAATTGCAGAATATCTCAAATGTTTTTAATTATTACCATTTTTTTATTCGTTTTTCGATTGTCATTCTTTTTATGTTTTTGTGCAAACTTTCACTGCATGTAAACTGTAAAGTTCTGCACTGCATTTGTTGCTAATTTTCGTTGTAGTTGTCAGTGTGTGTGTGTGTGTTGCTATTGTTGTTGTTGGAGCTTGTTACAATTGTGATTAATTATTTTTCGTAAAACTCTTTCTCACTCTGTCTTAATTTATTGGTCTCCCACTCTAATTGTGTTGATTTTGGCAATTAGTAGCAGCCGTGTGCTATAGTAAATGGCTGCCAAATGTAAATGGAATATTGAAAATTTATAACAATTTTCACAGTCAATAAATTAAGGACCTGGCACACAATGCGGCAGGCAAGAGGCAGACGCAGGAGGCAGAGGCAACACGTGTAAATGTGTAAATACGTTGAACTAACGTATGTTTTTGGTTTTCTATTTGATTGGTGCTGCCGGCAACGAGAAACGAATTTAAAATGCATTAGCTGAAATTTGCCTATAATTGAAATTGTGTGCATTGGCTCGATACGGCAAAGTACAACAAAATAAATACTACAACGAACGCTGTTGCCTTTAGGCTTTAACATGCTCTCTATGTAAATCCTATTTTTTGTGCGACATTTGCAAATTTCAATTTTGAAAATTTGTTCACTTCATTTCACAAAAATAAATTACAAAAAACTGTTGCGTCACTCTTTTTAAATAAAATTAGTTTTTCACTGACCATTATTTATTTACTCAGCATGTGAGCAGTGCAAAAAAATGCTCAAATCAATATTATTAAAATAACAAAAATTCACTTTCAACAATGCAAGCAATTACAGTTTTGCAATTTGCAATTCTACTTAATGAATTTCCGCGCGCTCTTTTATTATTTACACTAATGCCTTTTCAATTTTTGTGTAAACAAAACAGGCGTTAATTAAATATTTATTGCCAAATATGCAAATCTTAATGCGTGAATAAATTAAAAGTGTTAAATTAATTAAGGGGAAATTTTGAAGTGCAGTGAAAGCAAAAGTTGGTTACAAAATAATGAAAATAATTTTAGTAACTATACCTAGCATTTTTGAATAAGTTTAGCAAGAATATTTGTAAGCATAGTAACTGAATTATGATACTTACTAGAGTACCTGACATTCATCTATATTTTGTTTATAACAGAGTTTTCATTGCTGTATTAAAATTATATAAAGTAGTTGCGTTCATTTGCCAGTTAAAAAAGACTCTAACTTCAAAAAGGATTCTATCAAACTATCGATACTTATTGACAGTGTACTCAGATGAGCACTAGTTGGATTGTCAGATGCATATGGGTAATTCCATGACTCTTTACAGTGAAAATAACATAAACTGAAACAATTTTAAAATTAAGTGAATGTTATTCTTAAAGCTTTAGATAAGCACTAGATTTAGAGCTCAGATTAATTTTGGGAACTTGTTCTATTTTACGATAAAATATATAGATTCGTTCATTTTTTGGTGTTGCGTACGAAAACAAAACAGAAAGAAAATTCCAAAACCATTCTTAGCTCTAATTAAAGTAGTTATCTAGAGCTATAAAAATAAACTTTTCTTATTTTTAAAATTTTTTGAGTTTATGTTATTTTCAATGTAAAGAGTCTCGCACGGGACAAATTCCATCATGGAATTACCCATATCCAACATTATAAAAGTCGTATAAGAATACCGACTTGCTTATGTTATTTTTATAACTGATTCTAAAAGGTCGAGAAACTGAATAATGCATAAAATTATATACAAATATTATATTTACCAGAGTATCTGACATTTGTCCTGCTCATTTTCTTTTCATGCCTGTAAGTCTTCTCTTTTTGCCATTCGAAAGCAAAAACGTCGCCTGCATAAATTGTCCGAAAATTCATAACCGAAATTAAATTTTGCATAAAATATTAAAAAGCAAACATGCAACTGTTGCAACAACTGCAACGACAAAACGGCAAGAAACAAGTTTATTGAATATGCAAAATGTGCATTGTACGAACTAAAAAACAACAAAACAAAAAACATCTTCTCCTTCCCTGTTGTTGTGTTCCACCTTTAGAAGTCTTCCTTAGCCAATAGGACCAAAGATAGATGGATAGATAGCCGTAGCCTAGCTAAAATGAATACAGTCAGTGCAGGCTTTTTTTGGCTTGAATTACTTTTGCTCTTGTTTTCATATTTTCTTTGTCTACAACCCGCACACACACACACACAACGATTTTGTGGTCGTTTTGTATAGAAATTTATTACATTTTCTCTGCGTGAAAGGGAAGTGGAAAGTGCAGCAGGCAGATGAAAAAGACTTTCTACCTCATTCAGAACTTTGTTTGTGCCACTTGTGCGGCAGCAGTTTTGCAACAACTTTGCTGCCAACTCTTTGGCATTGTTGTTGTTTTTGTTGTAGTTGTTGTTGTTGTTGTTCTTGTGCTACTTATTAAAATTTTCTTAGAGAGACAACAAGAATAAGAGTGCTTTTTTCTTGCATTTGCTTTTGTTGTCTCTGACCCAAGTGCGCTCTTTGTTATTTTAATATCGAGTCGCAAAGGAAAGAGTCTAAAAGTGGGCAACAGTCAGACGGGGACGAAAAGGCAGACAGGCAGACCGGAAGTGCAAGTACTTTTGCATAATCAATTGTGTAATGTAATAGCTCATTCATTGGGGCAATTTTTAATTAACTTACAAGTGGCTAGAGAGAGAGAGTTAGGAGAGTCCCACGTCGAGTGACTCTTCAGAGTACTTTTGGAGTTCGTTGCTTTCGGTTTTCCGGTTTTTTTTGGTCAAAATTGCAATCTCTAACTTATCAGCGGAGTAAAACTTCCGTTTCCGCTTCAACATACTTTGGCAAAGTTTGTGCAAATGAAATGCGCCTGTCCGCAAAAGGAAACAGTTTAGCATAAAAATGAAAAGTCAAGTCGCATGAGCACCACACAAAAAAAAAAAGAAGAAATATGAAAAACATAGCGAAGAAAAATAATAGAGAAATCCTCGGACAAGTCTGACACAACTCTGGCAACTGGCAGGCAGGCAAGCAAAGTCGGTTAGCTTTATCTGAATCTTATACGCTGCTTTGTCGTATTCAAATTTCTATTTAAAAAGTCGAACAGAAATGTGAGTTGTAAACGTTGTGGTGTGTGGGTGTCTATGAAAGTGTGTGTGTGTGTGTGTGTGAAAAACTTGCGACACGGCAAAATGCAATGCAAGGAAATCATAACGGAAATTTTTTCGAAAATGAAAAATATCTGCAGCTGAGAGCTGAGTGCACAGGATGTGGGCAGTAACTTTGCACACATGCCAGCGAGTCAGCCATGCAGCCAGTCGACGAGCCCAGGAAGTGTCTGCAAAGAAATGCCAGCGGAAAACACCAAGTGCGGCCTCTCCATCTCCCCCATCTTTCCACTCGCACTATAGCAAACCAAAAAAGAATAGAAAAGAAGAGCGAAAATAGATATATGCAGTAAATAATAAAGTGCATACTTTAAGAATGGAAAACTCGGCCCACAGCTGCACCATTGATTAATGGCCGCGGGCTTTGCTAATTCTCCACTTTGGCAATAAAAAACCTAGCACTCAAACATACGAGCAAACTGTGTAGTATCTCTAGGAAAAGGGAACATTTGCAGATAGGGTCTTGGCCTCTCTGTTCAGCTGTAAAATATATTTTTGCTTACGTGGCCATGTAAACACACTCTGATCCAATGAAAATGCCAACCGAAAAAAAGAACGTAGTATAAAAAGAAAATGAAATCTGTAGAAAAACTGCCGAAATCAGCACAAAAAATTTAACCACAGTCTGCAATTAATCAAGCACGCCCATGTCTAACAAGTAGAAGGAGTGCGAGTCTAGTCACTGTAATTGATGGATCTTCGCGAACACCAAATACTCTGCTAATTGAGTTTTCAAAGCGACACCAATTCAAGATAAATACATATGTATCTTTATTTATTTATTGATTAATTGAGCTTTGGAAATAAAGAAAAGTATTTAATATAGGCAGCATAGCTATTGTAATAAAAAATTATAAAATAATTGAGTTAGTGCAAAGACCACTAAATATATTTTTGTATTGAGCCATAAAAATAAAGAAAAATACTTCATGTCGTCAGCGAAGGTTAATAAGTAGAAAATAACCGTGGAAATAAGGAATATTTTAATATTTTATGTTGTAAGTTTAGATGTTACAAAAACAAAATAGAAACTTTTCAAAATTACAAAAATAAATTTTTTATTTTAATAGACTTAAGTAAAAGTGAACATATTTTTATATTTATTCCATAGCTCTGTCATTAGCGGAGGTATAAAAATAATAAATTATAAATTCATTTAGTTTTAAAGGGTTAAAATATTACTCTACTCCTAATAATAAGGAAATTATATTTAATATTGTTAGCAAAAATGAAAAGGAAATCGAAAATAACAAAATAGGATATGCGGTCAGCTATGGTATTTGAATAATAATGAATTCTTCAATCGAGCCTTAAAATAAACTTACATACATATTGTGTTGTATGAGAAAGTGTTTTAAAACTAAAATAGGAATTAATTGAGTTTTTAAATCACCATAAATGTATATGTTAAATTATTTTTATGAATTGATGAAAATAACTATTAATTTTTTTATAGCATTATCGAAAGAGTGACATTAATATAATCAAAAGCAATTATTGCTTTAGATTTCCGACAATTTTCTGTTAATAATGTCTCAGCTAATTCTCCCCTAAATAAACGAAGTTATTTTTACACTTCGTTATCGAACAGTAAATTATATTTAAGTTACAATGAGTCATCGTTGCTCAGCAGTATTCTAGCTGGCTAACTAATCCTGCCAACGCTATAAATACATTTTTTTTTTGTATCAATAAAGCAAAGCTAATTACCTGACATAACAAAATCAGTAACTTGTGCTGCATTTAATGACAATGTCATGGACTTTATCATGGCATTAACTATGCCCTTACTTTGCTTGTATAGAACATTGAAGACCGCGAAAGGAATCAGGGCAAGGTGGCTGAAAGAAAAATCGTTTATAGAAACTGAAAACTCCCAGCACTATGTTATGGTCATGGCTATTTTTGTTTCCCCTCTAAAGCGCTTGCCGTATAATTTTTTCTTGGCAAATGCATAGCGAAACAAAAAAATTACAAACAATTTCTGATGCTCGAGCTCAGGCTTTGGTCAGTTTGGGCAACTCAGTCGATTGGATTGGTCTATTGCGGACATTTTGCCGGCATCGACGCCGTCACCATCGACGCCGCTTCAATTTGGCAATTTATCTGGCCCATCTGCATTTGTTGATTTTGTGCCCGGCGCAGCGCGGCGCGACGACTGGGCCGCAATGTATGCTATTGTCCGCTTTGCATAAGAGCTAACGAACTAGATTTTTTCCTCGTACTTGGAGGCTCTTGTATCTGCAGCTGTAGTTGTAGCTGTGGCCGGAGCTGTGTGTCTGCACTCGGCGCGCTTCATTGGCATATCAATCAACGGCCAAAAGCGGGAAATGAATTCGCTTACTCACACGGACCACACAGACACGAGAGATAGAAACTCCAAACGTGGATGCCTCGAATCTCGCTCTCTATTTCTCTTTTTTTTCGCTGTTTTCTCTGTGCTGTTGCTGTTGTTGTTGCCGCGGCCGGATGCCATTTTAATTAAGTGTTGGGGCCTGTAACCAAAGCCAGGACGATGGCGTCGGTGGTTCTGGCGCCTGGCCAAAGCCTTTTTTGGCATGTCTTCTTCTCCTTCACTCTCTGACCGTTGAAGAATTTAACATTTAGAACGGAAATGTGCAAAATAATACAAAAAAAAGTGTATAAAAATAAAAACAATAATAAAATAAAAACGACAAACCAGCTGCACAGTGACAGCTGCGGGATGTAGTAGCTGTGTTCCTGACGATGGTTGTGACTGACAGTTTAATTATTATTTTTGCAAATCAGTTAATTAATTAAGATGACTGAGATTGCCAAAGGACAGGGCAGAGACAGAACATGTGAGCTCAGTCACGATATAAATGGCTTGAGGCACTTGCGGGTAAATCGGATAGTTTTTTCAAGATGAATAGAGTTTTTGGTAGGATTGTTGAGATGTCTAAGATTAATGAAGGTGTTGTGTAGTATTTTGTTTGCTATATATTGTATGTTTTAAATGAATTTTATTACTAATTATGCCAGTCTTAACACGCTTATTTCTACTCAATAAAAGTAAGAAGTTTAGTTGATTATATACAAGAAATGCAAATTCAAAGTTATATCATTTAAATGCTACATTTATAATAAAAATAAATTCAAGTTTAAAGAAAGATAAATGAATTCAAATTAGAGTTGCTATAATCATAGCTTGCTCTCTTGCTTATGCTGATGCCCACTTAATAAAAATACGAACTTGTGTTAAAGATGGATGTTAAATTCAAATTAAAATTTGAGATATTTAAATTGTAGTTTCCTGTATTTATTATGACTAGCTTTGGCTAACAATCTGGTTTATTTTGTATTTTTTATGTTGATTTTTGTTGACAATATCTTTCTCTGCCCAATTGATGTAATTTAAGCAAACTAGATTGCATTTTTTAATAAATGATGAATCATATACAATGTATACATTATTTATGCATAACAATGTATATCAATGAACAATTTTTTTCACTTACAATGTATTAATCCTCTTTGTCAAACAAGGTAGTCGGCCATAAATAGTAGACATTGACATTAACTCATAAATGCCAAAGACAATGGGAAGTTGAGAGTGGCAAGCAAATATACTTGTGAGGCAAGCCAAAAGGTATTTCAAGTCTGCAATAAGCTCGCTTACAGCACACTTTTATGCTTATAATGCTGTAATGAGTTTTATATATGCTTGACACTGTCTGGTAGCCTTCTCCTCCTCCCTCTTGAACCTCCATTCCAATCTCAATGCCATGCAGTCAAGCAAAAGGACAAGGGATTGCACTTTACTTGGTGGCTGGTTCCATTGCTCGGCTCGCAATTAAATCCGCTTTGCAAATTTATGACCAACGAATTGCTCTTTGCGGTTTTTCAGCCCCAGCGCAAAAAGACACAAAATATGCCAGCTATGCTATACTCTCTGCGGGCGACGCAAATGTCTCTGTGGGCATTAAGTGAGTAAGTGAGTTTCCTACATGTGCCATCCTACCGTATAGTACATATACATATGCAAAACGAAAAGGATAACTCTTGAAGTTCGGCTTGGCAACACCTTATGTTCGATTTCAAAGTACCTCCCAAATGGCGTACTCCAAATGAAAATGTATATAAAAAGAGCAAAAGAAAAATGCGCAACAGTAGCAAAAGAAGCAATTAAGCATAAAGCGTGCAGATAAAAAGTCAAAGAGTCGAAAGCAGAACGAACCAAAAACACAGCAAAGCGCAAAGATTAACGAAGACAAAAAGCATAGCACACAGAAAAAAAAAATCAAAAACTGCAAAAAAATTGTTGGTAATGAGGCAAACGTAGAGGCAGCTTGATTAATGTGAGTAGCTTTCGGCTTCTGGTATGCTACACTTTAAACCGCAACGGGCCATAAAAATTGTCTGCTTTGCAGTGTGTGTAAAAAGCAATTTTCAACTTTGGCAAATCCATGAAATGTGGTCGCTTCGACTACAAAGAGAATATTTTATGCAAGCGCATGTGTAAAAATATATTTTATTAGGAGCGAGGATGCTCTCCATCGTCATCTCCAACTCCATCTCCATCTCTTCGCTGCAAGGACTTTTCAGAAATAAGTCCTGCGTCCTGAGTCGCTTTTGCATTTCAAAAATATTCGCGCGAGCGACATTTTTATTGAGGCACAGGCTGGCAGTCAGAGAGACAGACAGACAGACATACAACGCGATGTCCCGACACTGTAATAAAAATGTTGGAAATCCTTGCGACGTCTGGGCGCCTAAAAGGATGCCTGACAAGGTGCTTTTGACATATTTATCACCCCATTGTCATCAACAGCAACAACCACAACAACTGCATCAAGTGGCAACTGTTGCTGTTGCCAATTGCAGCTTTAAAAGTTTTCGCATACAACTCTTTAAATTTGCACACAACTAGAGACAAAGCCATGGCCATAAATGGCTAACAAGGGTCCCAAATAAACGGTTATGAATGTATACAAAAGAGCGAAATAAAAAATTGGATAAAATGTGAATACAAAGCCAGTAACCAGAAACCAAACACCAAACAGATGGCCAACTTCTATGTGGCTGCAGCTCGACAGTTACATATAAAAATGTATTTAGTAATTTATTGAATTTTAAAATTTCATTTTTTCACGCTTGTCGCTTGCAAAAACGCAAAGTCTGTGTCGTTTATACCCTTGAATGAAAGGCATATTTGTGTTGTACAAAAGAAGTTCAGTAAATTATGAATAACTAATTTTTAGATATTTAAGGCTAACTAAAAAATTTCTTTAAGGTCTTTGGATTTTTTTTTTTTTTGTATTTTTATCAGAATTATTTTAAGTAAAGCTTTCATATTAAATCAAAATTTGAAATGAATAGTTTATTAGAGTATTTGAAAATCAAGCATTTGTTTTACATCATTGTTGAATATTTGTATGGGATATTTTTATTTCACTAAATTATTTTTGTTTTTTTAATATTGCCATTGCCAAACGCCTTTTTAATTTGAATTATTGCGTGCAGTTTCCGGTTAAATGTTTTTTTGCATTCGTTCGTTTTTAGTGAGCAGCGACCGGAAATACTCGTTTGCCTTTGACCCGTTGTGTTTTGGAAAAAAGGCCAAAAAGCAGATGTTTGTTGTCGCTGGCACTTTTACTCGTATTTGTATAAATTTAAATATATAAATTATTATGCGGCTGCTCTCAAAGTGACATATTTTCCTCTTTTTACATTTCTCTTTGATATATATGTATTTTTGAGTATGGAATACCATACGAATAGTATGTATAACTGTTGAAATTATTTTGCCACGCATTTTGAGTAATTGAAAGTGTCTGAGCTGTCCTTTTTGTGCGTGTTTGTTGGAGTTGTCGTTTCTTTTTTGGCGCATAAATTACGCGACAGTTGAGTAATTTGCTTGAAAACATAATAAATAGCAGGTGGCTCTTCCATTATGAATCTTGAGTGCATATTTTATTTTCGTTATAGCATAATATTTTATTCAAATATATTGGTTTGCTATCTGCATAATATTTAAATAATAATATATCTACAGTAGAGAATACTTCATCTACTTGGCACTCAAAATGAGTGAATATAAAAAAAATTAGATGAATTTGAACCTTATTTATTTAAAATATACAAAAGTCAAGTGAAAATAAACCAATCGAATGGAACAAACATACCACAAATAGTTATACTTAAGTTGTAGCATATACATTTTTTTTTTCCTGAGGAGCTAGCATAAACATTCTGAATTTTAGTTTTAAAATGATGTTAGTTTTATTTTCTCATTGCAACTTATGGCAAATCAAAGGGTACAGTTTAGATTTACTTAGCAAGCAGTTAAAATCTATATGATTTTATTAAAATTTGTTGTTATTTTGCATGTTTCTATTTTCATATTAATAATTAAATATGAATTATTAAATTTATGTTGTAAACTAATTTTTCTTTAAAACTTATATACACAAACTCTGCATGTCTCACTATAAATAAACTCTGTAAATACATATGTTATAAATCAATTTTTTTCAATTTTAAAATATATATATATCCCAATATAAAATTAATAAATGGTGAGTATAAAATGTGTATGTGTGCGTCTGTTTTTTGAATGTCTATATAAGTCTTAAGCAAGTTTTAAATGTCAGATAAACTATATTATATTTGTCTTAACACAGGGTTCTTAAGGCAAAGTTTAGATACAAATTTTGATGGCTTTTACAGTTACCTCTTAATGGTAATTGTGAATAAGAGAAATGGTTTGAAATGAAAACATAAATACACAAGTTAATATCCAAAATATAAATCGATGTTGTTATTGACTTCATATATTGATGTTGTTCTATAATTGATGTTGTTGTTGTTGATGTTGTTCTACTACTACTACTACTACTACTACTACTAAACTACTAAATTAAATTAAACTGTAATTCCTACAAAACATATGTAATACAAAATACTTCTATATCATATGATTTTTATTGATTGATGTGTGTTCATTGGTGTGTGTTGTTGCAACATAAAGCAAAATCCTTATTGATGTTGTTGTTACTTTGATGTTTGTTTTTAATCTTTGAATTGATTTTCTTGCTCTCTCTCATTCCTAATCGATATTGTGCAAAATGGCCGCATTGCTGTTGTTGTGTTCCTCAGTGTGTCTCTTTCTCTCTCCTCCCATCTCTTTCTCTGTCTTTCTCCAAAACGCTCTTATCAATATAATTGCAGGTTGCATATCCTTGCGGTGCATTGAGTGTGCGACGCATGCGCTGGCAACAACATCAACAGCAGTTGCAACAACAACAACAACAGCAACACCATCAGCAGCATCACCATCACCATCATCATCGACAGCTTTATGCTGGTCCTTATGCGCGTGTGGCTCCCGCCCCGAGATTGCAACAACAACATCACTACCAACAGCAGCAGTTGCAGCAGCAATCATCAGGCGTTGGCCTCATCAGCAGAAGTCGCAGCAATTTGCGCGAAATTTGCAAAACGCATGCAATTTGCTAACAGCAGTTGACTGCCTCAACCGAAGCATCAGTAGCAACAACAGCAACAGCAGCAAGAACATCAACAATATGTAGTAATGTGCCGCTTAACAGCTCAGCAGCAACATCAACAAGAACAACACGAACAACAACAACATCATCTACAACAACAGCAACAACATCAACTACTGCAACAACAACAACATCAACAACAACAAGAACTTCTACGCAGCAATGGCAAAAAACTGCAAGTGCAGCAACAGCAACAACAATTGCCATTGCCATTGCCGTGTGCTGCGCAAATTAGTCAAAACAAATTGGTAGGTGGCCATTAAATAGCTTGGTCTTTATGTGTAAGAACGAGTGTTTTTTGTGTGAGTGTGTGTGTGTGTGTTGTTAGGGCTTCTGTGTCCAATTTAAATAATAATTTTTGAAAAGTGCGAACAGTGCTTTTTACGGCCAAACATATTTTTTTTGTGTTAAATATTTAAATTGCACAATTTAGATATAATGCACTCTTTTAAGGCTGAGAGTACATACTCTAAAAAAAGTTATTGCAGTCATATTTTAAATTGATGTTATAATAACTAATAATATTTAAGCTAGGTGAATTTCCTCATGCAAATCTCAAGCAGTTTGACCTAATTACTTAATTTCCGAAGAAATACGAATGTTGTAGGGAGGCAGAATTTAGATGTTGTGATGAGTCATTGATAATCAATATCTGCTTTAAATTATTTAATGCATCAACTCGCATTGCTTTTGCTGCCTTTCTAATAAATCAAATATACAATTTAAAATTTTGCGAGAAATTGAATAAATCATCATTTTCATCAGCTTTTAAAGTGTCATGCATAATTGGTTAATATATCATTAGGTCATTTGAGCAGCATATTTAAATTAAATTGAAACAATTACGGTACGCTTAATCGCCCATTTTACACAGTTCAACAAAATGTAGGCTAAGATAATGCCTTTATATTTTACTCTCTATGACACATTCATGGCACGTGCTCTTTAAAATTGGGCCAGCAGAAAAATATTTTCGATTGTATGGAGTATATAAATTCTTTATGGTTTTAGTATATATATAGCTCGCAAAGTATTTAACCATATTTTGGTAAACAATATCAATTAATAGTAAAATTATTTGCTAAACAATATTATTTAAAAAGAATATTAAAGCTATGTATGAACTATTCTATTTTATTCCATTCTACTTCATGCGTATTATGAATTCTAAAAACACAACTTTTAGACACACCATATCTAAAAGTCTAGCACACTCGTCTAGAGCATTTTGTACTGGTTTTTATTAGAATTCGTTACAGATTTTTTTTCGTGTGGTTGTGCTTTGCCCAGCTGTAGCTGTTTCTCATCTCGTCTCAACTGTCGATTATAACTCACTTTTATGTTTGACGCATATATTTCGCTGATGGTCGTGCCACTTCGTTCATTTTGTGGGCCGCTTGGCATTTTTATGCTTTGCTTGTGTGGTGCAAACATTTAATGGCTTTATACAATCGCCCAAAGCGCATGTGGCAGCGGGGGCAGGCACAGAAGGTGGAAGCGCCTAACTCTGCTCAGCTCAGTTAAGTTGAGTTCAGCTCTTCATCATCGTCGGCGTCGTCATCATTTCAATCAGGCTGAATAGCTTTTCAAATGCCAAATTTATGCAAATTTGGTCGCAGACGAGAGCACGCCAGCGTGTGGGAGCGAGAGCGCTACAGCGTGAGAGAGTGAGAGAGCGAGATGTTGCCTGAGTGAGGACGACGTTTTGCACATGAATATTTGTGTCCGGAAATCGGTAGAAGGTAAAGGTGGGGAGGCGGAAGGCGGGGGCAACAAGCAGTCAGCGGCATCAGGCCCGACACATATGGGAAATTGTGCCTTTTGCCGAGTTTTTGAATTGCCATTTTCCGTTTGCCCAACGTTTGACGTGGGCAGGTGCCCTAAAGAAGCAGCTTGAGAGTGGGCTGCATATATAAAATACACTTGCAAAAATGTGCTTAAGTATTTCAAGTACTTTCGCATGTCTATCAAAAATATGTTTAAAAAAAATAAATGTTAAAATCTAATATAAAATTTGAAGTTTAATGATCAAATTTAATATTAGAAAAAATTTAATTTAAATATTTGTTTACCACAAGTTTTTAAATTTATTAAAATCCAATATTCAAACCTAAACTTTTTTGATAATCAAAGTAACCAAAAAATAAAATTTACAATTTTTATTATTTTCTATACACAAATATGAAAATGGTTAACAACAGTCGAATATGCAACTATTTCCAAAAATTATTTAGATAACTTAAATTCTTGAAGAATAAAGAAATCGGCCATATGTGCTGTGTAGTAATTGAGGAAATGCAAAGAAGAAATACAAGAGGCAGGGGCTATACATAGATTGCACATGAGGTTGTGGGGAATGACGTGCGGCACACGTCGTTTTTTGTATTGCCTTCAATCATCAATCAATTTTTTCAGCACGTGCTCTCCGCACCCACTGTAAATGTGGCTCTAGTTGCAGTTGAACTAGTTGAAGCCGATTCCGTTGCCTTAGCCGTTGCCGTTGCTGTTGCTGTTGCCTTTGCATACTTTTAGGCTTACGCGGAATGCACGTAACGGTTGCCTTGCAGTTTGGCTTGCCAATTTAGGCAAAGTTCTCAACTGGAAGCATAATTCATGTTGCAAGTTTTGTTGGACGGGCGCGTTTAAATGTGCATCACGTAAATGCCAAACAAGTCGCTGTCCAGGCTTGCCACGTCTACGTTCCACGTCCACGTTCACGTCCTTGTGATTTGTAGTCTCCACACACACACACATCCACGTGAGTGTGTGTTTCTGTTTGTGTGTATGCACAGGTAAATGCCCCGTGTCCAGTCTAGTCAACTTCACTTGACTCGGTTTGACTTAAAGCTTAAAGCCGACGCATCTCTGCATCACATACTTTCGCTTAATTGAGAAGCGAACGAGAACAACTGCCAGAAAGAAAAAGAGAGAAAATCGGGTTTGAGTGGAAGCACAAAAATCCTGCAGACCACAAAACGGAATGCAAGGATAATTACACTCGCTGCCATCGCACTGAACTGCCTGCAATCGTCGGCAAGGTGTTGACTTGAAATTAAAATTAATTGAGAATTCCGTGCGCATACCAAAAACGAGAGCGAGTGTCGCCAACAGGCACAACCACCTGACCAAGAGGAGATTGCATCTCTACACTCTCTCTCTCCCTCCCTCTTCATATCCTTTCAATCCTCTAGTATACTCTTTTTTTTTGTAGGTTTAGTTTAGTGGCACTGAACTTTGGCTTTTGCCATGGCGCAAATCAAGTCCAGTTTGTCGAAAAACGCACACTAACTGCCTTTGGTAATAAGCTTAATTATGCTTAAATTGGTTTACGTGACGTCAGCAAACGTGTGGCAACAAGTTCTCAAATATGCTCCCAATGTGTGGCAATTGCTTTCAATTTCGTGGAGGTCAGTAAAAGTTGCTGCCACAAATGACTCAATTAGTGGGTAGTTGCATTATTGCCAGTTGACGTTGATTCGCTCGTGTATCTCTAATTAGCATTTATTGTGTCACATATGAAATACATTCAGTTTATTTTCTGCTACTCAAAAAAACCTTAAATATCATTACCAAGAAAATTGCTTAAGAATCAATTAATCTGGTATTAAATTCGGGCCTAATCTGACTTTATTTATGCAATTAACTTTCTTAGCAATTTACCCTTTACTTCATTTCAAATGCTCGTACTTAAGAATAAGCTAAGCTCCTTTAAGCAGCTCATAAGAATTATTTTTATACTAATTATTTGTTCAAAGCGGCGAAGAAAGCATGAGAATAAAAATTGCAGTAGAGTGAAGTGAAGAGCTAACTGATTATGTGATTAAGAATAAAAATTATAGCATACAGACTTGCTTTTAAAATACAGGACATTTCATAATTCATGGCAACTCAGAACAAACTGTCAGCTAATAATATTTTTACACGGCTGAACAAGCTGTCCATTTATGGTAACATATTTAACTGCTTTCAGACATATTTTTGGCATGTTTTTGTTTATCCTTATTTGCTAAAAGCAATAGTAAGGATGTATTATACTACATTTATCTTAATAGCTATTCATGATTTGTTTTATTATAAATCACATATAAACTAATGAAGACGAGTTTAGTTATTTAAATCAAAGGATAGACAGCAAGCTTGATTTTACAGAGTAGCTTCTGGTTAATACTATGTACATGGATATTTTGTATATCGCGTGTTTTTTTTAATGACAATGCAAAAATATTTTACTTAACGCCTGTCTGCATTCATGGGCATTTTATGGCAATCTTTTTGTAACTGCATACACACGCACGTTGTTGTTGTAAAATTAAACAATTTAATTATATTCATATGCAAAAAATATGAGACTGCTGTTGCAGAAAGGTAAACAAACGTCGCCTACGACAAGTGTCGCATTGGGGCAAGTGGCGGCGACAATTGCAATTAATTGCATATTTTAAGCGATTCGAGATTAAAACCGCAGACAACGTAAATAACAACAGCAGCAACAACAAGAACAACAACAGTAACAATACACACTACATGCACAACAAAAGGACAGAAACAACAGCAACAACAACAACAAGAACAGTCTAGAGTCGGGGTAAAAAATTAATTGCTCTTTATGACAAAAATTAACAATTATGACAATAAAAATTTTAAAATCATATTGCGACAAAAATAATTAAGCGCATGATATACGCACCATGGACAATGCCAATTCAATCTGATCGATTTGGTGAGGCATTCAGAAGGGGGAAGGAGGGAAGGATGACGCATTAAGCACATTTAATATCAATATTTATAGTGAAAATATGCAAACATGATAAGTAGTGCACAAATGGATTGCTCCAGATGGGCAATTAGAGTGAAAACAAGCTGCGTTTAATGAATAATATTTAATTGGCTTGCAAAAAAATTTTCACATTCGCGCAATGTTTTCGCAGTGAGCCCAAGCAAAAGAAAATTGTTTATTTGTTTATTCAAACGGAATTGGCCAACGATGGACAAATATTAAAAAAGAGATGTGTAAATAAGATTGTTAATTAATTGAAAGAAATGAAAATTAAAATATGTGATATCGATTAATAGAATAACACATGGGTAATTCTCTAGCGGAATTTGTCGTATGCGACATTTTTATAGTGAAAGAAACATAAACTAAAACAATTTAAAAAAATAAATAAATAAATAAATAATAAGTAAAGGTTGTCTTTATAGCTCTGAATGCATCATATTTAGAGCTAAGATTTTAAAAACTTTTTCAGTTTTACGTAAAATATAATTCTATAAAATTCATATTCTAATTCTATAAACTCCAGCATATAATCTCGCTTAACAGACTGACTTAACTCGACTGTCTTTTGCAATGTTTTTTGTTTACGGGTTGAAAGTTTCTCAAATATATTTTGGAATGATAATTATTCAAACTCTCTAAAATATAATATTCAGGGATGTCTCAGACAATACTTCCTCTCGAATTTCACCTTAATGTGCCACAGACCCCCTTTTTTTTAGTGATTTCGAAAACACCACTCATTTTGAAGACTAAGTCAACTACTTGCAGCTATAAGAATTTAGTGTCAGTAATCGATTCTTTTTTCTGTTTTTAATCTTTTAAGTTCTTCAAAAAATTTTGACTACATGCCAATACTCTAAAACATTAAATTATATAAAGAGTTTCTTAAAGTATTAGCTAACTTCTGCTAAATATTTAAATTAAGTAATTTTTGTAAAATTATAGAATGGCAGCTAAAAGTGCCTGCAGCTGTTAACTAAACTTGCTTTGACTTGGAATATTCAAAGTATCCTTGGAGCTGCAACCAAACGCAATCCGCCCACATTTCAACACTTGTCGGTTGTCGACAAAGGGGGGAAGAGGATAAGCGAAAGGGAAAGAAGGTTCAAACATGCTGCTTGAAGTTTTGATTCATTTGCTGCACGTACATATGAAAGTCGTGTGATTTGCTTTGCAACTTAGTCTAAAGCGGCAGTCAGTCCGTCAGTCAGACCTTTGCAAAATGCGTGTTGCAAGAAGAGCAACACTCGGCTTTGCTTAGTTTGTTGTTGTTGCATGCCACATGGGCTACTGCCACGTCCGCATCTATTTCCACACCCACGCTCAAACCTTTTTGTCGATTGCTTAGTTGTTTAGCTATGCAACATGCAGCAAACTACACAGTCAAGTTGCATGTGTTCAGCAATAGTCCTGGATGTCCTGCCGCTGTCGCTGCTGTTGCACAGTTCCTGCTGTTGCTGCTTTTTGCTAGCTGCTTATCACGCATGCTAAACAAGCAGACGACGCTGGCGACGGCCAGAGAAAATACCATTTGAATTTTGATAAAATGCAGTTTGACTTTTTGTGGGCGGACATCCCCTTACAACACACAGTACAACACTTTTCCACCCCTTCCTCCGCCTCCTCTTCACACACACCTTCGCCCACCCCACTGCTGTCTGTTTTCTTTATATTTTCGTCGAGTTTTCGTTTTCTTTTTTTTTTTTTTTTTTGGGTAGTTTTAGTTTTTGTTGTTTCGCTTACAGCGTTGTACCATGACATTCATTGATATTTTGTGCAAGCGTAGCGTAAATTCAATTTAATTTTGTGTAAATTGGCTGCAAATGCAATTTACAAGTCCTGCTCAGCTGCTGCTGCTCTTCCCTCTTTATTGTCCTCCTCTCTACTCAGCTGGCTAACAGCAATGCGTGTGGCAGGATTTGTGCTGGTGTAGCTCAGCTTGAATGCTGTTGAATGCAGGAAAACAAACATTCACACTCACATTTTTTTGGGCTAAATTTCGAAGAACATCATTGGCATTCAAAAATGACTTATTGACAGCACAATTTTCATATTACTTCCATTAAAATGTTTGTTTACTTCAGATGTATTTACTGATTCTAACTGGAAAGAACAAATAAATTTGTATTTACGAGAATTAGAAGAAATGGATTGCGTTGACATTATTGTGAAGAATTTTAGTATGATATAGACTACAAGTCAATGTCTAAATTTAATAAACATTTTATTATTAAATTTATTTTAGCCAAACGTTGAGACGTTGCTCATGATGTTCAAAGGATCAAGGCAAGAGATTGTCTTATTTTTGCCTAATATTTAAAAATTTCGAACGTGTTTGAGCGACTCTGAATGGAAGTTAATTTAAGCAAGATTCAATTAACATTAGGCGCCGTTGTATTGTTGCGAGATAGTTTGATTTTTTTCTTCTATTTTTAAATAAATTAGAATTCTAAAAACTATAAATGATTTCCTCTTACACTAAGAAGAATGTATGTAAATTAAAATAAATGTCACAAAATGAATTATAATATTTCCGAGTAATTTATATTTAGAACAATTATCGGAATTGCTTTGCCATAATAATAATTACAATTCAAAATAGTTGTGCTTACTGTTCTTATTTCAAATGCAAGATATGAAAAATAATTTTCTATAAATAATAATATTTTACCAAATTAATGCACCGACTGGCATATTTATAATATTTTTGACAGCAAACTACGGCGATTTATAATCGCCTTTAATTATAAGAGTAGAGTGCCATTATTTATGTTCACAATACTAGTGCAGAGAAAATATTAGTATGCGCGTGAATTGAGTTTAATTATAGACCAGCTTTGCGATTTCACTTGCATGTGTATGTGTGCGTATGTGTATAAGGTGTGTGAGTGTGCAAGGTGTGTGTGTGAAGTGTGGGTATAGAAATTGCATTTGACAAAACTGAGAGCACGTTCGTGCGTGCATATTTAATCAAGTTTTTATTTGAGTTTGCTTAGCTTAGTCAGGTGGCACTTGGGGGCGGGGGTGAGGGTTAGAAGAAGACGTGGTCCTTAGCAGCCAACTGGCAACTGCAAAATTGCCAACTTTGTAGCCGAACCAACGCCAGTGTTCATAGTCCATATGTGCGTTTGTTGCGCTGGCATTTAAAACTTTGAACCCTTTTCGCACTCGCATAAATCACTGGGGCGCCGCGCAGTATGCAACATTATTTTTCGTTGCAACGCTGTAAATACCAGGGTAGCTTTATGGCTGTAAAAACTGAAACGATATCAAGTTTGCCATTCTTTTACCCCTCATCCCATTTTTTTTTTTCTTTCACTACTTTCACGCATTCACCTGGGCGTTGCAGTTAGCCCCAGAATAATAGTTGAAGTCGTTGGTTTGCGGTTGGACTTCAAGTTGACAACGAGTCTAGAGCAAACCTTTGGCTCTGTGTGTTTTATTAACCCCCAGTGATCGATTGCCGCGGCATTGCGACGCATGAGGGTTAACGATGGCGGCGCCAAAAGTTGTCGTTATTTGCAAGTTTCCTTCTTTCATTCTTTTTTTAACGGTCAACTTAGCAAAGCTCTGGATTTTGAGTACACAACTTTGTGCACCACTAATAAATAAAGGAATTTAACCGCATGATTTAGATGCAATTGAAACAAAGGTCGGATTGCTTTACACGGCTAAAGTTGGACTAAAAGGTGGCCTGCATATAAATAATGATTTCCTTTTATATGTTTTCTTTGTTTTTTTTTTGCGTCTTTTTATCGTAACTTCATATTAGTTATTATTTAACCTTAAGTTGTATAAAATTAAATTAAATAATTATGGGTTTTCGAATTCGTATATAGAAAGGAATTGAAGGCATTGCTATAACTGAAAGTTGTGTTAATTGTGACCTTTATGTAAACAATGATTGGAATCTATATGCTTTATATTATTGACTGTATAGCGCTGTTGTAATAATTTTTATTTATAACTATAATCACTTAAGTAACTTTGTCAAAATATAAATTTATATCTATAAATCTTTTCAACTTTATAAAAATGTTGAACAATTTCTCTATAAATTGTCATTTAATTCTATGCATTTCTTCATTTTTTTTATCATAACTTAAAACACCTTAAATTTATTTAAACTTTCGCTATTCTCTATAATACTAAATTCATCATTGTTTAATTATAAAACCATATTTTATTTTAGATTAAAAGTTAAATTTTCAATTTCAATTTTCAAATTAATTCAAAATGGAAATCTATTATTAACTTACAGCTACTTGTTAAACAACTTCTCATTACAAGTGTTTTTAATAATTTGTCTTTAATCACATATTCTGTGACCTCTCCTTAAATCTTACACAACATGCTTTATCGATTTGTGTGTTGTCTTTAAACAACAACTGTTTGGCTAGTGGCGACTACATATCAATTTCCCTTTAATCATTTGACACTTCGTATGCAAGACGCTGCGACCTCAAGGCTTAATCCTTATTTGTACAATATCTTACTTGAGATTTCCTTTTAAGACGCTAAGAGCCAGCAAGTTTGCACAATTTTGTTAATGACAGCAGTCAACAGCCAAAGGCTGGCGGCGCCGTTGCACTAAAAGTGAAGTAATGTCGTCATCGTCGTCGTCATCGTCGTTGTCGCTGTCGTTGTCGTCCTTGGTCTTTGGGCGTGTTCGTCCTGCACATCAGCGCTCAGTGCTCGGTGCTCGCTGCTCGTTGCACTAAATTATGCAGAGTTCAATCAACTTACGCTGATTGGAGCCCCACAAAGCGGCGAGTGTCAAGTGGAGCTAACCTAAAGCCACAGAGTCGCGGGTGTGTGGTTGGGCAATAAATCAAACCTCGACAGCAGCGTCGGCGACGACGACGACGACGACGACGACGGCAACGACGAATCATTGAATCTGCCTTCTCCCAGTAGTTTGTGCCATTCGCCACTTCGCAGCGATTCCCTCTGGTGCCTCTGGTGGGCTATTAGAAGTGTTGCTACACGTTTTGCTTGGCTGCATTCGCTGCCTTGCATGCGGTTTAACAGCAAAATTGATTGAACTTCTCTTCTCCATTTCGTTCTTACTTTTTTTTTGGTTCCCTTTTAAAGGCACTCAAACTTAAAGTGAGGCAAAAAGATGGCAACACATATGCGCCGAGCTCAGAGTCTCTCAGGGTTGCGTCGTCACAGAAACTCTATACACATGCATCCTCATCAATATCATATTTATGCTTGGCTGCCAACAAACAATTGAAAACAATACAAAATACTTAGTAATTCTTTGGTTTTTGTTTTTCTTGTTGTTGTTGTTGTCGAATTCCCCTCACAGTTCTTCCTCCTCTTGTGCCTTTTTCGTGTGCTTGCTCTTGGAATATTTTATGCCTTCGATATTCGTTTCCTTCGTTTCGCTTCGACTTGGCCTTGTGCCAGAAATTCTTTGTATTTTTATATTGTTTTGTTATCGCTTTTTGCTGGTTTTTGTTTTCATCTTGGGTCTGCCAGCAGATACTTCGAGCAGATAGTTCCGATGCGAGAGTGAGTGCGAACGAAGGAGGAGGACGGGACACAGTTTCGGTTTAGGCCATTATGCATATTTGCCATTTTGTGCGCCAGTCCGGACTGCTGGTTGTATGCCAAAAATGCGGCTCATGTGTTGTCAATTGTTGATGATGTGGGAATTAGGTACGAATGGGGCACATGCAGGTGCTTGCCATCCAGTCAGCCATCCAGTCATCGTCGTGCACAGCCAATAATAATAGCTTTAAGGTATTACAATAGCAAACAGTTGGCTTGATCGAATAAATCTGATTTAATTCAACAGCATATTAAAGATTGTTCCAATTATATGGATCAAACAAGCTTATTTAATTATCAATCTTTTACTAAGTATTTTGCGTTACTTTATTTTCAATAGATTGTTCTTACTTGGCTCATTTTCTAATCACAGTAAATTGTTCTTCTCTTTTCTAGGTAAGTGAAAGTTAAATTAAACAGAAACTTATTTGACTCTGGTAAGCGATGAGTTTGTTATAATAAATTACTTACTTATACCAATATATTTAATAACAAACTTAGTCATTTTAAAATTTGTAACTCTTTAAGGTATACGCGAATGATAAGTACCTGAAAAGAACATTTGAATTTTTAATTTGAGGTATAAGAGTATTCAAGCCAATAGAAAATCATAAAACACCAACATCTGGTATAATATAGAAACCTATTATTGCAATAAAAATCAGAAGCATTTCCCACTTTCTTGACCCTTCTTTGGACACATGTTGTAATATGCAATTTTTTCATTTCACATGTTCAGCATTTTTCGATCTCTACTTTTTTCTTGCTTGATAGTTTATTGTGGACTGTTGACATTTTGTTTGTGATGTCAGGGCTTGGATTCATTACATTTTACATTTGATTTAGAACGCACTCCGAATGAAAAAGTACTCCTCAATGCAGGCTCACACAATAATATCCTGTCTGAGCACTCACTGGCAAGTGAGATAACAAGCCGAAAAGGAGAGACACAAGACGCAAGCAAAGGCAAAAGTCAAATCTAACCGCTGCCCTCAAATAAAAAGCTCAGGCTGAGGCAAACATTGCGGTAAACAAAAGACAACTGCAAAGTTCATAGGGACACATGTTTATCAATGTCCTCCAATGCAAAGACATGAAGAATACAAAAAACCAAAACCAAAAAAAGTAACAAGAACAAAAATTGCCAGCTAAATTACGGAAAAGGCAGGCAGGCAGGACTTACACACGCAGACGTTAGACATTTTTGGGCTTAGAGTTGATGTCGACATCAGGCACAGACAGCCTGGCAGACGTGGAAAGTGACGAAGGAGCGCGGAGGGCGGAAGGACAGACGTAGAGCAGACTGGCAGGAGTCGACCATATATTTAGGCAGGATATTGATTGATTTATTGCGTGCAGGAGACCGCCTAGGCGTCGTCAGCCACACAATGAATGTCACAAAGTGGCGGCAAGAGGCCTGCGGCTTTTGTAGGCGTTCTAAACATTCGAGAGTTATTAAATGGAGAGCACGGCATGTTACCGGGACTCAACGATAAAGAAACTCTACTACTAGATGAGGGCATTTCGTTTCGTTTAGAGAGAGAGTTAAACGAGCTTATTGTGAGATATATTTTTGATGCTTTTGTAACTGCATTAAATTATATTCCATTAAATTGTATTGCTGAAAAAATATAAGAGTTTTATACAAACGAAACAATTAAATTCTTCTGCAAATTATTCTGATAACAAATTTGATTGGTAAACTAATAAAATTAAAGAAACCATGAAACTATATTACTTATTCATAAAATCAAAATCTCTCTTGAAGATTATATTTTTTAAAACGTTTTTGATTAGCCATCTTAGAAAACGTATGAACTAAAGGGAGGAGGGAAAATTTGAAACTAATTTATCACCAATTTAAGAATAATTATTCCATTTATTACAACAACAGTTTACATTGTTAGATGCTTCAACGTTTTCAATTAGCTCAGTAAACTAATTTTAAAGAATGTACAAATTTATCAAAATAAATTGGCATTCATTTAGTAATACATATGATATTCACCAAGTAAAAAAATTTCTAGAAGTTAGTTTTTGTTGAAGTGTAAATCAATGTTTTATCACAACAAATTTCGCTTTCTTACGTTTGCATTTTATTTAATTTATTTAAAATATAAAATTCTACTACTTAATTTAACAACCGTAAATTCTTGTGCAAAAATACCACGTGAAGTTATTTGGCTTGATTCCAATCTACTTTTATTACTAAAGAAAAACTTTATTTTACTACAAAACTATTGGCCACATATTTTGATGCGAAGCAGGATTCTTAAAGTTCACGACAAGTATTTGCTTTTAATTTCAGCCATAAAGCGAAAATTTGGAGAGCTTTTCACAGTGTTTGCAGTCAGCCTTTAAGTTGGATAGAAACTCTCGTTGTTGCGGACAATAAACAACAATAAACTTTATGGTGGCAAGGAATTGTTGTTGCTGTTTGCTGTTTTTAGAGAGCAGCGGATCGAACGATGGCGACTTGTCAGAAAATTATCTGCTCCATCTGCTGACCACATCGAGCAGAAATGGGGATGACAGTTTCATTCATTCGCCCACACTCACACACACACAGAACAAATACGAGTACTATATGTGGTAGTTTAGAAATAAAATGTTTATCGTGTCGCTGCGGCTGTGTGGCATCATCAGAGAGTTGTTGTTGCTATTGTTGTTGCCGCCTGCAACTCAATTCGCAAGTGGTTGCAACTCGCAACTTGTTGTTTGGCGGCGTGTCAATAATTTTTTCCTACCAAGTTTTGTGTTTATTTGGCCAGCAGCTGAAATGGCGAAAAGTTTCTAGAGTCCTTTTTCGCTCGCACTTTATTTCGTATCAAACTAAATCAATTGACAATTGTTAAAAGACGGCAGACAGCATGCGAGTTAAGAGTTAAATTTAAAGAGTAGAAATTACAGCAAAGTAGAGAAGAGTTTGCTGCTGTTGGTGGCAACTACAAATGGCCGACCATTTTGCTGTGACTGCAATTGATTGGCCACGGCCAATGGGGCGGCTACGTAAGCTACGCTCATTTATTTATTTATAAACAAAGCACAAATGACAGGCCAAAGGGGGGTGGGACAGACCAGACAGTCAGACAGTCAGGCAGGCGACACAGGCTGACGCCGCATTACGAGTAAGTCCTCTACAAATTTGCAGGCAAATGTGCGAAAAGAACGAAGGAGGAACAAAGAAGGAAAACGTATGCGAATATTTCTCCGTTTTATTCTCACGTTGGAAGCAGTGACTAATTAATTTTACACCGTTTATCGTGAGTTTCACGCGCGTATATGGCTTAAGCCAAACAAATCAATCACAAGGCCAGGCCAAAGCAAAGAGAGCGACCAACAACCTGTGTCAGTATTTTCGTGGTGGGGGCGGGACTCGTTGGGGTCAATTAGCAAAGCATACACAATACACATGCAGTTTGCATGGCGCCCGGACGACGAGGCGCAAACAGACGAAACACAGAACAACACACCCAGTGCGTGTTTGTGTGTGTGTGTGTGAGCACTTAAGACAGATGAATGAAGTGGCAAACATGGCGGACAGTTTGGATTTCAGTTACACTTACGACAACGACGCAACGACGAGGTCCAGTTTCGAGGCGTCGACTGGCCGCCGACATTTACAAATCAGTGGCAATTATTTATGGGACACTCACTCACTCACTCACACTCAACCACTCGTTGGCTTAATTAATTTTTGCATATTGAAAGGTTGCCGACTATTGCACGCATGGGTGTCATCAGCATCGAGTTCGCCACTTAATAAGCAGTAAGAGACCAATCTACAAAAAAATAAAGAAGGAAAAGAAATGAACAACTTATGCAAAAGTTGAGCAGTTAAAAATGAAATGTTGCGAAAAATTCAAATGAAAATTGCTATGATAGAGTCGGGAACAAGTTGTGTGGCGGCTCTTTTGGGACTGGCGCGAGAGACTGTTAAAGTGCCTCAGCAAAAGTTGCCTCGCACCAGGTTATGCAGGAGCTTCGGTTCTTCTACTCAAGTTGTGTGCACATCGGAGTCGAGTGGGCTGCTATTTAATGGCAGCAGCAGCGAGCACAGCTCAGACAGTCACTCAGCATAAATAGAGGGCAAATGGCAGAGAGCTGAGCCACCTTCTCAAACCGACAAAGCGTTTAAAATGTGTCTGTGGTTGTGAGAGCACAGCAACAGCCAAACACAAAAAGGAAAAAAACAGAGAAGAAAATTACGAAGAACCAGGAAAAATGCAATACCAAGAGATACGGGAGCATCGCTGAGAGTGTGAGAGGAAGAGGTGAAAGCGAGAGCGACAGCGAGTGCAAATAAAATAGAAAACCAAGGCAATTTTTCAGCTTCATTAAGTAACCGCAAAGTTTGTTTTATGTGCGGTCAGCTACAAGCCAAAGCCAGCACCAGCATCCAACATTCAACCTTCCCTTCTCAGAAAAAAATAAAATAAAGCCGATAAACATGTGAGCATAAAAAGTTTTTCAAAAGCCCGGAAAAAAGTTAGATCCCCTGCCTAACCACACAGTGCTTGAAAAATATTAAGTATACGACAGTAAATTAGCAAAATGCAAATTTAATTCAAATTAAAAGTTGATAATTTGGACATCACAAGTCAGATTGAAAATTGCTTATTTAACAACGATTCATTATTCATATTCTATGATTTATATTTCAACTTCAATTCTCACTGAGCTAAAGTCGAATTAGCAGCACTCGTAATTGTCCATATCAAATCAGAAGGCATGTTAATATATTCAACTTGTAATATATTAGACTCAGCTGCTGCACAGACACTTAAGCAGACAAAATATTAAGTATAGGGCAAGTTATTCTCAACATAAATTATGCATCGAATCATTGCTGAGCTCGTTGCCAAGGCAGACTTTCCTAATAAACCAATAAAGCGACTCGCACACACAGAGAGAGAGACAGAAAGAGACACAGAGAGACAGAGAGAGAGAGAGAAACTACAAATACTAGTGCCAAAATTGTTTGCTATGGACATTGACAAATTTCCAAAGCAGCAGCCGCATTTGGGTGAGCAGGAGGGGCAGATGAGCAGATTGGCTGCATTTTGTGTTAAATCAGCAACAATTGTTGCCCAAGCCACCAAATCGAGAAGCAGCAGCGGCAGCTTCAGCTATCACTTTGGGGTTTCCCCCAATGAAATGTGAGTCTGAGTTTGAAGTTGCTTTACTTACTTTGGCTTCGGCTTTGGACTTGGCGTTTGGGTTTGGGTTTGGCTTTGGCTTTGGCCATCCGCCAGGCAGAGGAAATTAAAATTTATATAACATACAAAACGGGGCTGCAGTTGTAGCAGCTGCTGGCTCACTGAGGCATTTTGCTATTTAGCATGTTTCTTAGACGCCGTTCCAAGACTCGCAAGTCTTTAGTACATATTTGGGATTTTTTTTCATCTGGCTGCTTGGCTTGGCTTGGCGGCTGCCAAAGCGGAAAGCGTGGCTGCCATTAAGCTGCCAATCGACCATTTGTCAGCTTCGATTGCGGCAGCGCACAAAAAAAAAATATAGAAAAGAAAAAAATGTTCATTCTATTGCCAAGTTCTTGCCAATGGCTTTGAATTGGGTTAAGTGATTTGGCGTTCAATCAATCCACTGTGGGTTTCTCCGTCTTCCTCTTCGCCACCTCACCAGCAGCAAAAGTGGGCGTACATAATTATAGACTACGTCTCTATTTGTATTTGCGTTGGCATATTACGCATACGCCATGTGGACGGGCTAATCAACAGTTTGAGAGCGAGTGGTGAGGCCCCTTCATTATGCCATTCATTATCTTTTTGCGATAAGCGAACGAGGATTTCACCACTGGGAATTGTTGTGATACACCGCGTATTCGGCCTGTTGTGTTATTTTCGCACTGCGTGTGCAATTTAAATCAATTATGCGCTTTTCGCTCTAAAACATACCATTAACTCGCAGCACAATGCATCGCAACACAGTGCAACACTCGTGTGTGGCATGAGCAATACATAAAACATTGAAATGACCAACGTTTGTGAAATGTGGCCAGACAATTTAATGAACTGGCTAAATGATTTGACCGCTTTGAAGTGATTTAAGCACAATTGTGTTGTAACAGCGCTGAATTGTGAATTATTATTTTAAATGCTGATTAATAAATAAACGCGAGTCGCACAAAAAAATTGGATAATTACTAGCAAACGATGATTTATCAAATTATTATTGATTATTCCACCATGTTCATAGTGTAGTCTGCCTTTTTATTATCAATCAATCAATAGTTTTGAAATAGTTATCGGCGTCAACATAAGCTCATAATTGAGAACTTATCTTTTCGTTTATAATTAGAACAAAACTATGCTATGTTTGTAGTTTGTTAAAAGGCGTCTATTAATATTTCGATTTATATGTTCGTTCGATGAAAATATTTTATCACTTTGGTTGTATTAATTTCTTCATAATTTTAATTTGGTTTTCCTTTTTTGTTGTATTTTTTTTTTCTTGATTTAAAAAACTGTTATCTAATGCCGCTTAGATTTGATCGCCCTTCAAAGCTTTCCATTCCGCAACTCGAGTTTGCAGGTTGACCAATCTTTCATTGAGTTCCGCCGTGACTTTTGCAATCTCCTCAGATCTTGTTGGTTTGTGTGCTATAACATATGGCATTTTTAGCAGATTAAGCCTTCGCCTTGGACCTGGTCGCTCAATGTTAATGCTGCGTGGTTGCAACGTTTGCAAATTTGGACTTCTTGACGGAATTTTGATCATGTTGGCAGCTTAAAGAATTTCTATTAATTCAACCAAAGCCAATACAAAATTTCAACTATTTTACTGCTTTAATTTTAAGTCACATCTGTCATGTATAAGAAAGTCGACTAGGTTTTTATTTATGTGAGTATATTATTAATGATTCAGTTCAAGTATACACAACGCTGGTTTTAAATTAGAAACTTAAATGCTTACTTACGTTAAAATTATTTTAATATTTTTTGTTTTTATGAGGATTGAAACTTGATATGCAAAAACAATTGGTATTAAATGATACTTTAAATATAATATTCAAATAATTATACAAATTTAACAAAATTGTGCTTTTCTTCAATATCCTTTATATTTACATAGCCAATTTAAAATTGAATTACCCAAATATTTGGACTTTTAAATATTTCATTCATTTATAATTTTCTTCAACTTGTACTTAATAATTTATTGTAATCAATTGAAATAATTATACAAATTTAACAAAATTGTATTTTTCTTCAATATCCTTTATATTTACATAGCCAATTTAAAATTGAGTTACCCAAATATTTGGACTTTTAAATATTTCATTCATTTATAATTTTCTTCAACTTGTACTTAATAATTTATTGTAATCATTTTCTATCATAAGTGGCTTAGAAATATTTAAAGTGGGAAACCATTTTTAAATGCCCATTCAACTTTAACCTGGCACATTTTGCTGGCCATTTCATTAACCACATAAAGGCCCCCGACACACGCATACACGCACACACACTTACTTGGCTTTCCCTTTGGCCCCAAACCAAGGGCAATGTGTAATTTGCTCATGTGCAATGCTTTAAACGCCACAAATGGAATTTTTAATTGTCTGCCAAGGAGGCACACACGTACAAAACATATACGTGACCAGCGCCGTCGACATATTTATAATTTCTTTAATGTTTCGCTCGCAACTCGCTGGGCCAAAGACGACAGAGTGAGATGAGAAGAGAAGAGAAGAGAAGGCCAAACGACTGTCGAGTTAGACTCATTCCTCTTGCCGTGACAACCCGTTACAAAGGCTTTCACTGCTTAGCGCACTTGAGTTACTTTATTATGTAAGTGTCGGGGGATCCCGGGGACACACACAGAGTCCCTCACTCCGTCCAGTTTCGCTCGCAGTCGGCAGTCAGCAGTCCTCTGTCCCAGGCCCGACCCACTTGGCATAAAAAGGTGAACTTCAGTGTCATTTGTTTGCAGCCAACGTCGCTTGAGTTGTCGGTTTTGCAACTCTGAACTCTGCTGCTGCTGTTGCTCTCCGTCCGTGTTCCAGTGGGGACAACTTAAGTTATCTTTATGCTTCAAAAGGCCTACACTGCGTCGAGCCTCTGACGACTGTCTGGCATACAACCAGTCAGACAAGCTGTTGAACAACGCCCAAGCCCAAGGATGAACTGCTGAGAAGAGCTGCCTCTGGCACTGCTCTCTGCCCCTTCTTTTCTCTCTCTCTCTCTGTCTCTCTCTCTCCCTATCCGGTTGGCACTTCTTCCTCTGGTGCGTCCTGTGAGTCCCGCTGGGGGTCTCTGTGTTTGCCTTTTTCCATATTTCAATTGAAATGCGCAGCAGCACAATTAAAAATCAAGCCAAGTGATGCGTGCCAGTGCTGTGGCAAGTGTTTGCCGAGTGTTTGTTGTTTAAAATGAAGCGCTATAAATGGACAAGTTGTTGTTGTTGTCTCTGAGTCTCTCTTGCCAGTACTGCCTTGAGGCAGCACATGGCCCAGTCAACAGTCAACGGTCTGTCCGCTTGTCCTTTGTCCTGGCCATGTCGTGTTGTGTCTTGTCGCTTTAGGCCAGCAGTCTTCTTGTTCGGTTTTTATATGTCCTTCTCCGTTACTGTTCCTTCGGACTGTGCTCTCATAAAGAGGCGCTTAGCTGGGCAATATTTTGGCTTTTGTTTTCTCTATGTGTTTTTTTTTATTTTGTTGTCTGCTTTGTTTACTTGGCCACGCCCATAGATATTTACCCTCTTTTCTGGTTTTTGTATTTCTTTTCTTTATTTGCTTGGCAAGTGCATAATTTATCATTCACAGCGCTCTTGCCTTGCACAATGGGGAAGACATATAATAAAGAGCTGACAATTAAGTGAATTTATGAAATGGTATGACATGAATGAAGATGCTAAATATAGACTTAATAAAGGATAACATTGTGATTATGGATTAATGCATTAAGACGTTCCTTCTGGTCATTAGCCCAACAAAGCAAAGGGGTTTATTCAATCTTGAGTACGGTAAAGAGAGTTTTATGCTAATAGTATTACATTTTGTAGATAATAAATCGAAAGACTTTTAATTTCTTAAATGAGGATTAAATTAAAATTTAAAAAAGTTATTATTAGTATAAAATAAAGAAAGATCTTGTTTAAGTCGCAACATACCTAGAAATGAACTCCTTATAATAATATTAATATTAATTAACTAAATACAAATCATAAGAGCTCACAAAATAATTCCTTCAGCTTTCATATTCATTGCTCCACTGCACAGTGGTTCCGTCAGAGGCCAAAAATCAAAAAATGTGATGACATATTTTTTTTAACAAAATGTATCAAAATTGTCTCTTAAAAGTCCAAACTTCTCTTTGGCATACCGGATTTTACTGGAAATCTAACGGTACTTTCTAAAAATAGATTTGCAATCGTGAACAAGTGTTCATTTTGGCAACGCAGCTGCGCTTTGGAAGTTATTTCTCTCTTTCAATTCGCCCTTTAAAGTGATCAGACGTACGCTGCAGTGCTCCGATTTGAATAATTTAACATGAATTATGAAATTGAAGGTATTTACTTTAAATTGAGATATTAATAATTAACTTTCCTGAAAAAGTTTTTTCGTAAAACTAATTTGATTGAATAACCCTTTTTTGTGTATTTTTTTAAAGTATATTTTATGTTTAGTTAGACTTTTAGTTATGTTCCAAGAAAACCCAGAACTTGGTATGTATGTTTTTGTGATCGTCTTATTTTAGGTTACTAAATATTTTAAAATTAGCTGCCGAAATTTGCCGATGTGTGTTTTCTACTAAAATTAGTAAAGCAGTTAAAGGTGAGTCTTTGCTTATTGTGCTTTGTCTTCGTCTTTAATGGTTTGTGTTTTTGCAAAAATATTAATTTGTAAATTATTATTTAAATTTTGATTTTGGATTTTGATAGGTGCATCGCAAAAATGTGTTCTTCCACGTCTGCTTATTTTTAATATTTGGTGCACAGGTAATGGAACCAACGCCGAAAAAATGAGGAAATTGATTTCCGATGTGCAAGCGGATATTGAAAACAACTGCTACATTATTCCAGAGTTGAGCGAAGTATCCAATAAAATTGAGAACCTCTGCAAAACAATTATAACTTTTTGGAAAAATTACAAACGGACAAAATTTGCAGTTATTAAATATCAATCTGGATGGCTTAATAAAAAAGAATCAATTTCAATAAAACGCCCCTATTGCAAATCAAATCAAATAGAGGAAAGTGCTCATCGGGGCCGTCCTAAACTTGATTTTGAGGGGGCTTCAGAGAGAACAAAGCGACGACGTGTAGGTCAGCTCATTAAAATAGATGAATCCGCTGTTTCTTCTCTACGCAATGACGCATCTTTGATTCACAGATGTGCAACATTATTGCAAGCCATGGCATCGGGATTAAAAATTAATGTGGAGAAATTTGAAAATTACGTGCTGGATACAGGCAAATATCTTATAGCTGCATATCCATGGTACTATTTACCGGCTTCCGTCCATAAAGTCTCAATTCATGGTTCAGCTGTAATAGAGTATGCATTAGTGTCGATAGAAGAGCTTTCAGAGGAAGCAGCAACTAAAAAAATGTAGACTTCAACACAGTCGGAAAGTATCTCGTACTTTAACAAACACAGATGTCATGAACTATTTATTATTGCGTTCAGATCCATTTTTAACAGGACAGAGACAACTTCCTAAAAAAGATAGGTCGAGTTTGCTTACATCTGTCTACGAATTACTTGATGATGCTTTATAATTTTTGTTTCATTAATATTTTGTTTGTTGATTTTTATTTTAGTTTTTTAAGAATATGTATAACTACGAAAAATATCTTCCATACCAAAATCGTAATAAATTAGATTAAACAAATATGTTTTTATAATTCGGTATCGATTGTTCCTATGGGAGCTATAGGATATAGCCGATCGATATGTCCGATTTTTGTTGCTATATGTTTAGACAAATTTGCTAAATTATTGTTATAAATTTCAGAACGTTATGACCATTATTAGTATTTTTGGCCGCTCTTCCATACAAGCGGATCCACCGTGCACTGTAGTTTTCCATTACATCAAAGTAAATTAAATATCGCAATGCCTATTCTACAATAGGAAATCTCATTTCTAGTCTGACAGCAGCATAGCCTTGTCATTGGCGCAAACACAAGCACACAGAGAGTCACACACATGTACATGCAGACAGAGAGACAACGTGGCGTATGCTCAACATGCCAGTAAATGAAAATGAATGAATGCGAATGCGGCATGTTTTTATTATACTTCATGCTCTTCCACACTCTCGTAACTATGCTCAGAAAGCTGAGCAAAAAGATTATAAAAAAAAAACTAGAAAAAGAGAAGAAACACAATCGAATTTTTGCCAGATGAATTTTTGCAGATGCCAACTCTTTAGTTGATTCGTTTTTTTTTTTTGCTTTTTGCATTGTCCACTCCTCAATTTGTGCCCTACTGTTGGCCCCATTTCAGGGCGAGAATCAGTAAGGCGTGTTTTTGACATTTAACAAGCTCGAGCAAAATGCTTGTGCAAATGCTTTTAATTAAAAAATATTTGCAGCCAAACTTTGCATAATTTTGACTCAATAGTTTTTGTGTGTCGTCCTCCGTCCGGCAACTGTTTTTGTCAGACAGATGGACTGGTAAAGCAAACTGATGAACAAGCAGACGACGAGCATTCGAGAGGCGGCTTAGTAGCCAGGCACTTAGGCACAGAGCAGCAGCAGCAGCAGCAGGAGCGGCAGCTGGACAAAAGCTGAGAGATGAGCGACGACATGTGACAACTCATCAGGCAACGCACCAAAGGGAACTTCAACTGAATTGCCTAGGCGCCCCTCCCTCGTTGTGTCGCTTTATCTCTGTGTGCTCCGAATTAGTGTCCTGCCGGACGAGTGTCCTTGCTGTGTGCAGGTGTCGCCGCTATTGTCATATTTTCCACAGTCCAAAGCGGCTCATCGGTGTGTGCGTATGTGTCTGTATGTGTGCGTGTGCTAATGGCTTTGGAAAATCAAAAGCGAGATTAGTCAATGGTGCCGCAATTGAGTGGCAGGACAGCAGAGCCGAGCCGAGCCGACAGACCGGACAACAGGTCCAATGTGTTGAACAGACAGCACACGAGCCTGCAAGCAATTGTGTTCATTGTTCCCATTGCAGTTGTTGTTGTTGGTCTGATTTTAAATTTTATGAAAATTCCTGCAACGTGGCGTATGCGTAATATAATTTGGCAGCAGGCTAAAATCCGAGTTTAAGCCCAGGCAAAAATGGAAATAGCCAAAAACAGAACAGTGCTGCTGCTGTTGTTGCTGCAAATAAAACACAGAAAAAAAACTAGAAAAGGAATAAAAACTAACAACTGCTGCACAATTGCAGCAGAAAGCTAAAAGGACTCAGGGCGGGGGCCAGAAGTGCGGCATACATATTTTTGATGCTGAAAAATATTTGCAAATAAATTGCCAAAGCCGAGAGATAGATAGAGAAAGCGAGAGACAGAGAGAGACACAGAGTGAGAGAGAGAAAGAGAGAGTGGGCAAAGGCAGTTGCCCAAAAATGGCTAACAAACGCAGTTGGCCCGGCTGCCAGTGACGTAAATCTATTTCAGTTGAGGGATTTCTACATCAAACATGCCGGACAGTTTTGCATTGCAATGCTGCAATGGCAAACGGCAGCCGGCAACGGCAACGGCAACAGCAGTTGCATGTTTTGGGGGTGTGGCCCGTTTACAGTGCGTATGAGTAATCTTCTTTTCGAGCTGCCTGAAACAATATATTTTTTTGCACTTTTGATTAAAAATCGCAACCGAAAATTTATTTCATTTAATTTCTCACTGGTTTTCTTTTGGACTTTGTTTTTTATTGTAACTAACATGCCAAAAGTATTTGAATTTTAATTTGCTTTGCCAATAGATTGCCGCAAAAACAAAACAAAGCAAAAAGAATATTTGAACATGTTTGAAGGTTGGAATTTTGTAGGAACTACAGACATGGATGTCGATGTTGATGCTGATGCCGCTGCTCAGTTTTGTTTTGAGCAGCATTTCGGTCGCGGCACGCTCGTATATCAAATTCAATTGTTGTATTGTTTTTCTTATTGTTGTTGCTGTTGTTGTTGTTGTTGCTTTTGAGTTACAAGCGAGCGGTTTGTTATACTACAGTTTCTGCTTTTGGGGTTTTGGCTCTGTTTTTAAGTGAACGGCTTTTATTTAGTTATGCGGCGTTAGCCAGAAAAATCCAATAACCGGCATACAACTAACTAAATGCGTCTGGGAATTCTATTGCCCCCCTCGAGCACCACTTTGAGCGATGAGGTGGTTAAGGCTTTTTGTTTACTTCCCAACAGCAAACAACAAGAAAATAAAAAAAAAAAACTGAACAAAGCAACAACAATAAAGAACACAACTGAAAATGAATTGAGAGCTTTGTGTTTTTTAATTTTTTTTTACGTTGAGTTCAGTTTGCAGTCCTAAGAGGGCTATTTTCTGTGGATTTTGAAATAGATATATGACAGCATATTAAATATATACGAAAAAATGGAGGCTTAGCAGGAAAACATTTTTAAAGAATTGTCCATGACAAAAGCACTGTTCTTGACCATAAATCATGGCTGGCATGCGGACTGGATTGTAGGAAAATTCCAATTTAACTATTGCGCATGGAAAATTAGATAAAATTATTTTAAATTTTGTTTTTAAAATAAGGAATTGTTAAATAAATAAATTGATTTACATTGCCGATATTATCAACTAATTTTTTTTTAAATAAATAATAAAAATAATAATAAATAATTTAATTAATATAACAAATTTCAAGATCGATGAAAGGTTTAAATTTTACTCTTTTGAATGACTCTTCCCCGACTTTTTCAAGAATTTTCCCACCGAGTCTTCTGAAATTTTTGCTTAATCCATGCTCGATTCTGCTGAGATTCTTGGGCGATCCTTCGCCAACCGTGGCCGATCCTTGCGTGATTCTTGCGTGATCATTACGTGATGCTCCCGCCATTCCCACGCTATTCTTGTGCGATCCTTACACGGCTCTTAAACTTTCATTGCGCGATCTTTCCTCAATTCCTGTGCGATCCTTCTGTAATGATTGCCCGATTCTTGAGGGATCATTCCGTGATTCTTAAGCGATACTTTCGCCATTCTTGCACCATCTTTCGCGAGTTTTGCTCGATCTTTCCGAAAATCCTTAGCGATCTTTCTATAAGTATTGCGCAATTCATCCACAACCCATCTTCAAAAGGTTTGTAACGCGAATTTACAGAAGAATATTCCCTAACTCAAGTCATTTCCGCGATTCTTTAATTATACACTATTCTTAAAATGTCTTGCTTTGTTTGGATCACATATAAATAAATATGCGGCTCTGTGAGATCTTTCAAATTTCAAATGTCACTTTGAATTATACGCGTTCTTTTTTTTCATTCGAAGGTTTTTAATTTAACTTTTAAAATGCCTTTCATATGAATTTAAATATTTAATTTGTTCACTTTAAAGTTTGATTGTGTTTTATTGTGTATTTCGTTTTGCTGTCGAATTAAAAGGCTGCAACTTTACAACTTTGAGTAATGCGTGTTTTCAGTATTTATGGTTAATTCAATTATTTAAGCCAAGGAGTATTTGAAACTTGTTGCCCCCGTTTTATTTGGTGGGGTGCCCCAAAAGCCTGTGTCACTGCGATGGCATTTACTTGTAAAAGGGGAGCTTTTCACCGAAGTTGCCACTCAGCAGTTGCCCATCAAATTGAGCATTTTGTTTGCGCGTTTTGTAGCGGCATTCAAAACAAGTCCTACTACAGTCGGGCAGGAGAGAGTTGGGCAGGCCTAAACATCGCGTCGCCTCGCTGATTTGCATGCGAGCCAAATAAAAAGGGGAAAGAGGGCCAAAGGGTGGAGCAACCATTTGACATGATGGGGGCGAAACCTCAAAGTCGTCTGGCAGTCCTCGTCGGCGTCGTCGTCGACGTCGGCGTTGTCGACGTTGTCGTGTTATGTGTGACATTTGTTTGTTTAGACGGCACTCCTGGCGACAAATATAAATGTTAGTTACGCTTTGCGAGTTTTGCTTGCCAAATTGCCTGTCAAGTCTCTCTGGCGACTCACCGAGTGAGCAAGCCGAGGGAACGAGCAGGAGAACTGGTTATAAATATCTCAAACCGTTGCTGTATGCAATTTGTCTGCCCGCTGCGTCTCCACTCCACTCGCCTCGCCTGCGTCTCACTTCGTCTCGCCCCGTCTGATGTGCTGTGCACATTTGAACACATTTCTGTTGGCCGCATTTTTGCCAGTCATTTTTGCACTTCATTTGGCCGCTTCACAGTGTCGTTCAAAGCGATTCATTCACTGACGTCATGCCTCAAACTGAGCCAAGTGCCAGCTGCTAGCTCTCTGTGCATAGCCTGTAGTCTGGCAGCTTTAACTGCTTAACGCTTGGGGCTCTAATCGAATTGCCCCCAGCACAATGTGGACGACGACGACGACGACGACGACGTCGACTCCCCTTGTGACTCAATGCCAAATAGTTGGCCATTTTTCTCTCTCTTGTCTTTTGTCTTTTGCCTCATTTACACGCACACCCACAATCGCATCACCCACACAACAGAGTGTCTCTGCTCTGCGAGGGATAGGGCGACGGGGAGGGGGTGAAAATTGCGTGTCTGGCCATAAAATTGGCATCGCCCAGGCCGTGACCAGGCTGGAAGGCCCAAGGCCAGACCTATGTCCATTTGAGGTTCTGGTCCCCGTTTTTCGGTTTGCTTGTTTTGTGGCCATCCTTTGGGCATTGGCACTGATTTCTTCACATTTATTTTCCACATTGGTTAAGTTGTATTCCCATTTTCTCTCTCTATCGCTCTCGCTCTTATTCGCCGCCCTTTTGTGGTTTAGTAAAACTAATTTATTTTAAGTAAGTTTGAGTTAAAAAAATAACGGCAACGAAAAGCGTAACCGAAAACATCTAAAAAATTTCGACCATGTGACCCACATTTCTGGCATTCACAGACGTCCACTGCAAACACTCTTTTTTCCTCTTCTGTTCCCTTTTTTGGGGCTTGCCTCTTGCCACAATCGCATACAATTTGCTCATTTCAACCGCACTAACACACACACAAAGTATGGCAAGTGTTAGCGAGGATGGGGGAGAACTAGGCCGTCTGGCACTCACATAAATAGTAATTTGCCTAGTGCGTTTTGTGGGCCCAGGTAGGCGTGCACCGTTTTAGCTAAATTGCCGCCGTCCGGGGCACAAAAAGCAAAGCCGCTTAAGTCGCACCCAACACAGAACACACACACACACACACACACACACACACACACACAGAGGGAACTGCAAGTGCGACAAGGATGAGAACTCGCTACAAAATCGTGGCGACACGGTTGAAGGGAGGAGGGGGCCTGCGATGACTGCTGCAAAATGTACAAAATCGAAAATGTAATGAAAACCGCAGCCGCCTACAACGGCCAGAACTGGTCAAGTCTATGCAGTTGAATTGAAAAAAACAGCAGCGCAGCACTGTGGAGCAAAATTATGCTTTCCAGAAGTTAGCATTTGATTTAGGCATTAGGCAGAGTGAAGCAAAATATTTTTGAAGCACGTAATAACTTTTTTGTATGTTGAAACTTTTCAAAATAAAAATTCAATCAATAAAATTATAGTTATTTACCAAATGAAGATGAAGGTTATATAAATCAGTCGGCTACATTTATTTACTTGTTATCATATTTAATATCCTTGTAACTACAAAAGTGTAAAATGGTTTTTTTTTTCGAAATAGAATTGCTTTATAAACGCAGCTGATTTTAATTTCCTATTATTAATATTACAAGTATTATATTATAATTCCTTAGAACAGCATATCTGCTTGTACAAAGAATTTACAATTCACTAACTTTTCATTTTTGAGAAACCCAATAAGCCACAATTTTTCTTTGTAAAAACCACGGCATATACTCTAATTGTCATTGCATGGAATTAGTTGAGTGCGCTTCCAAGATAACCCATAAAACATATGTATATTTATAGCCCACAAACTTGTATGCTAAATTGTATTAAACATTTATTTGCAATCTTCAATTAACAAATGTTGAAATATGTAGCACATGTATTAATATTAACAAGTATTCCTTTCAAATTTAAACTTTGCTTCTGAGCTTTTTCAGCCACTGTTCATTGTGCGCTCGTTGATTTGAAAACATTCAAAAAGCCAGGCAAAATTTTGACAGGTTGGCCAGACGGTTGAAACCATAGACGCGCGTGAGTCGAAGCGGCCACAATTGGTTCGGCCGTAGTGCCAAAAATTTGTGCAAATTAATGCCAGCCAGAAAATTGATAGTAGAATGTTTCATCTCTCATTTTTAGTCGTTTATTTATTTTCTTTTTTTGCTTTCTATTTTTTGCTGCATACTTTTGGGCGGTAATAAAGTTGTCCGCTCAAACCCCAAATGGAATTTTAGCGCTTGTGGTCGATTTGTGTGAGCATTTTAGTGAGTGTGCAGAAGTGTACGTATGTGAGTGAGTGAGTGAGTGTGTGTGCGTGTTCAAATTGCACTCGTTTCGTGGCATCATTACATATTCAAAAAGGCAACGCACGTAGCGCATTTTTATGAAATTTTACTCGCTTCTAATGTAATCGTTATGCGAAGCATTTTGGCTACTTGCTTTTCGCCTGGCACTGCGGCTGCTGCTGCCTTTTCTGCTGCTGCGGTTGCTGGTGCTGAACTGTCATTTAAGAACACATAAAGTAAATGTCCTGCGTTTAAGCGTACAGCCAGACGCACTAACGAGTGGGGTGCCAAAGGGAGGCAGCAGCCACATTCACGCACAATCAACTTGTAAGATGAGACAGCGCAAACAGACACGCTAATCTCTGTAAAATATACGATTTAGCAGTTGCTCTGTTAGTTAACATTTACAGTGGGAAACTGTTATACGCTCAAAAGTGGTTTATGTCCAAAATAGCAAATGACATCTGTATAAAAGTTATGTGTAGCAAAGTTACTGAGAAGTTATATGAATGGAAAAGCTTCGTTTACTTGGTGACCTTCCCTAAAGCAGTTCCTGTTTATAACAGCTTTTTAAAAGCTTCATGCTGACTATATCCTGACGATTTTCATTGAAAAGCTTTAAGTATAATGAGTTTACTTTATCATAAGCTCAAAACCTCGTTCCTTCGGATATTTTAAGCTTCAAACTAGATTTTCGGAGCAAAGCTCTGCGCTACGCTGCAAAGCTTTTTTAGAGCGTCCTTGTAAAGCTTAACACTCCTTTCTTTGCTTCCAATTTTCGGCAACAGATGTCGCTCGCCCAAAAGAACATACCTAGATAACAGCCTTGAAAACTGAGCTCGAATTTCAAATCCTTTCAATGCCCAACAATCGTTTCGAATATAAAAGTTTTTGAAAGTTTGTAATTTAAACCACTTTTTTCTTAAAGAATATTTTAGATATGTGCTTGTATTTAATTTTATGTCTGATATACATATATTCCAATCTTAACAAAATGTTTATTTCTACTATACAAATACTTTAATTCAATTACGAAGCAACTGAATTCAAATACACTTGTCAAAAGTCAACAATAGGCAAAATTACAAGGAAACTTTTGAAGTAGTTTTTGCCATCTCGAAGAGCCATCAACTTGGCAGTGAGTTTGAAAATTTCATAAAATGCTGCTCTGCTTACAAATCAAATAAGCAATAAATTAAATCAAGCGTATACAATTTGACACCCTTTGAGCCGGAATGCTCTAGCAAGCTTAGTTCGAAACCCACACACACACCCACATACACACCATACACACTCGTCATTCATGTTGTGCCATAGCTCTTGACACACGTGCCGTTGTACACATGTCCCTGCACTCTCTCTTTCTGTTCTCCCCTTTTGCCACAGCTATTACTGCTGCTACACAACAACAATAATAAATAAATAAATATAAAATCCCTACTAATTGAGTGCGATTTTCGAGCATCAATTTCATAAAGCATACAAAAAAAGTATGTGAAGCAAAGCTGAGGGAAAGAACGCAAAAAGCAAAAGCAAAATAGAATATGATGAAGTTTACTTTTTACTCTGCTTCGCCTCTTTGCTGTTGTACAGGAGCAAAAAGGCAGTTGAAAAAACATGAAATAAATATTAAAAATAAGAAAAAAAGAAAATCGGCAAAAAGTTGATGGGGCCACAAACAAACAGGAAGTAAAAAGGGACGCGGTACACTAAAAAGCTGCTGTTGCCAATCATATAGACATCATTTTTTTCCGTTTTTTTTTTGTGTCAGTCCCGAGCCCAAGCAACAACAAGGATAATGGCACTACAGGAAGCGCACTTATGACAGCCTCAGACCCTCTGCCGTTGTGTTCTTGTGTTTTATTTATACCCAGAAGGGTAATTTTCATTTGTCATTTGTCTTGTGCCTCGCAAATTAGTTTCGAAAATTGTTTGATTCTTAAAATTTTACAGCAATTTAGAGTTGATCTCTTTAATTAAATACCAATTGCATGTAAAATGTTTTGCGTTCAAATGATAGTTGATATCCATAGTAAATATGCTGCTTATTTCCGAGAGCATTCGTGCTTCGGCTCATTAAAATAAGCTTAACCATTTTGGTTTTTTTTCGTACAATTTTGTTTACTTTTTTTTGTATTCGGTCTTCAGAGCGTACTCCTGCATTTTTGCAGCTGCTCTGTGCAAAACTCAATAACAAATTATAACGTATTATAGCCATGGCAAACTGTTGCGTTGCTTAGCAATCGCAACCGAACTCAAACCAGGAAATTTGCCAATCCTCCCACACAACCCGAACACAGCATCTGTGGCACCCTCTCAACTGTCCTGCCCTGCCCTGCCCTACCGCATCCAACCCTGGTCTGTGCTCTGCTCGCCTGGCCAAAGGAACTTTTTCTCAACTATGCTGCCAGCAACAAAGTTGCCATGGGTGATGATGCTGCTCGGAGGTTGGTTGGCTGCCTGCCGCATATATTTTTTCTCTCTTTCTTTTTATTTTTTTTTTTTTTTTTTTCCTACTTTTGATATTTTTGCTCTTGAGCTGAGTTGTTGACGAGGTCGTTTTGTGTTGATTGCCCGCACCCCCAGACTTTGGTTTGAGTTTGTTCTCTTGTGTTCTGCAAACGGCAATATGAAGTGCTTCATAATTTTTACCTTTATTTACCTTGTTTTTTAGTTGTTTGCCGCAGTATTAGCCATGTTTTGCACTACCAATTCGCCTTTTATACTGGCTTCACTCTCCCTCATTCTCATTCCCGTTGTTGTTGTTGAATTCGTTGCTGTTGTTTATCTACTGATAAAGTTGAGTTTTTAATTATGTGGCATAGATGGCTTACCGCCGCCCAACTATGTTGATATACACAAATACCAATCTCTCAGATAAAACCATAAAAATTCCTATTCAAATTAGTTCTCGGAATGTGTGGATGGATTGTGTGGCCTCTGCGCAGACATTGCAAATTGCGCAGGAGGCAGCTCAACTCTTTCGTCGTTGTTGGTAGTAAAAATAATGATAATTACAAAATTTTAATTTGTTATAAGGTTGCTGAATGAATTATAAGAATAAACTAAATTCATTTATTATTATTTCAACAATTACGAAGCGCACTTTACTCTACGACTACTTCAGTATTTATTTCCATTAAGCTCACTCGCTCGGCTTGTCTTTGATTAGGCAACAAACAACTTGAAAATCCGTATCGAAATCGCCAAACTAAACGAGAGCTCTTCATAAATCTGTTAGTCACTGAGCCGTAAAACGGCGATCTCTCTGCTTGTGCCGAGGCCAAGTCAACAGGCAACAGCCATCAGGCGATTTGTCGATTGTCGATTTAGTGATGAATTTATGAGAGTGCTGTAAGAGCTAGCTTGCTGGCAGTTGGATGGAGTGAAAAAGATGAAAAATGCCAATACAAAATTGGCAGGCATTGGGCTTTAACTATGCATTTTGTTAAATACGTGAACGAACCGATACAGCTGAAGTCAAAGTCAAAGAACGAGAGGGGATAGAGGTGATATGATGATGAGGGTGATGTATGCAATGCACAACAGCAGCAGCAGCAGCAGCAGCAACGAGTAAGTTAAGGATACGTTTACGTTTAGGAATTGCACTCTGATTCAAGGATATTTCTGTTTTTTCGTTGCGATTTCTTTTTTTTTTGTGATTTTTCAAATCAATAAGGCAAACCGTGCGCAATTTGGCGTGTAATTTAGCGTGTAACGATGATGGTCGAGAGAGAGAGAGAGAGTGAGAGCCCGATTACGTGCCCTGGCCAACAGCTGGCAGGCAGATGCAGATGGAGAGCCACAAGCAAGAGAACCAGAGAGTTTTGTTGTTGTAGTGGCTAACGGCTTAACATTTATTAGTTAGACTTGCCTTTGGCATAATGCATTTATGCTTCATTGATGCGCGTTTTCTACCAATGATGATGATGATGTTTTATATATTTCTTTTTTCTGTACTTTCTGCATTTTGCATTCGGTTGCTTTTTGCTTTTTAGTTACTTGACTCTCACTCAACGAACGAACTTAAATTGTCAATTTATGGGCATCGTCGTCGGTTGCTTTGGCAAAAGTATTTCATAGTAATTCTATGCCCGACTGGCTCTTGCCAACTTTTCAGCTGAGCACAAAATTTTAATAAAGTTAACAACTTTATTGAAATCATAAAAAAAAAGTTTTTTTCTCTTTCTCTTTTTTTTACACATTTTTGCTTGATGCTTTTTTCTATGTAATTTTTTTTTTGTTGTTGGTTCTGCGCTTGGCAACTTTTCGCTTTCGTTTTGCGAGAGCTTCTTTGGCGCTTTTCGGTTGTCTACGCGTTTGGCATGAATTTTATTGCCTCTCTGATTCTGATTCTTTGGTCGAACTCTCCCGCTCGTTTCTGAACCATTTTGCACATTTGATGAGAAAATTCTTTAGCTAATTATGTCTGGTTGGTTGTGCTCATACACTCAAATACACCCACCCAAAAACACACACATAGTATAGACGAACACACGCATAGATTATTTACAAAACCCTCTGACAAAAAGATTCAAATAGAGTCACAAGTTTTGCTTAATATTTTGTTGCTTGCCTCTCAATGAAATTGCAATTTGTAAAATTTCAAACATTTTTGCGGCTTGTTGCCCTTTGTGTCTGTCTGTATTAGCTGTGTGTGTGTGTGTAAGGGTGTATGTGTGTGGTTTCGAGTGGCACGCATGCTGACTGACGACTGCTGACTGCTTGTCGAAACTTTTTAAGTTGCCATCTTCAATCGACAAGTGCTGTAGTTTGGTTGAAGACAACTTCGTTTATACAGCTGTGGAATTTTCTACCAGTTCGTATCCCAAACCTGAACTCACTCTAAGGGAAAAACATTTAAAGTGCTTCTATTAGAGATATAACTTTACTTAACTGTTAACCAAAAACTCAAAATAAATATGCTTTTAATTAATTTTCATGTTTCATTATTATGATAATTATTGATAACGTGACCCGTTAAAAAATAATAAGAAATATGTAATTTAATGAATATAATTTAAATATATTTACATTGTTTAACAAAAATATGTATTGATAATTGTTATTTATTTTTCATGCTTTTGAAACCAAACAACTATTCTAATATCTGCCTACCAATTGATCCAATGTATTTTTAAAGTAGATTACACCCACATTTTAGCTTTTGCAAGCATTTCCTGGAATCTAACCGACACAACTAAAAGAAACTGTTCCGCAATCCACTCGCAGCTTGCGAATGCCAAAAAGAATGGCGTAATTAAAGGCAGGCCGTCAGCGATTTACATTTATTGACTAGCACGGCTGAAATGTGCCACAAAAATTTAAATTCGATCAATCAGAGTTGGCAGCTCAAGGAGTCTGAGGCCAACGCAGTAGAATAGCAGGTCAGGTTAAGAGGCTGAGCGAAAGCGAGAGCAATAGCGAGAGAAGCAACGTCAAAGTCAGAGGATGCGCCAGCTAGCTGAGTTCGACTGCCAGTAACATTTGAGAAAATTGATTTGATTTGATTTTAGATTTGCCACTCGCCCTATATATATATAGGAAGAGAGAGAGAGAGTACTACTGTACGTATAAATACTTGGTATATACATAAGTAATACGCATTTTCAATCAAATGCAAGGAGAAGAGCCTGTGAGTAGAGGCAGAAAGAGAGAGAGACTTCAAGTCGTCACTTGGGTTTTTCAAAATAAATTGCTGCATATTTTTGTACGCTGAAGCTGGGAGCCAAATGGCAAATGAGTGAAAGCGTCTCCTGACCAAGGAATTGCAAATAAATTGATTTAATTTACAAGTATATTCGAGAATTGTTTGAGCAGTGTGTCTGTCTGTCTGTGGTGTGTGTAGTGGTTGTGTCAAAAGAAATTAAAGCAATGATTATTTCTCAGTAACAGGAAGAAAGCACTTGATGACTTTCTCAGTCATCGGAGCGTATGTGTAATATTCGTTGCGTTCAAGGAAAGCTTAAATAAATTTAATTAATTTACATCTATCACACTGATTCTTCTCCTGCTCCATTTTATTTTGCATAACTCAACAACAAATGCAAATTCATTTAAATAATTTTTCGAGCACACTTTTATTTGTGTACTCACCCCGTGCAAGGTGCTGACAACTGTGTGTGGGATAAACTATGCAAATTTGCATATCTTATGCAAATGTTTGTATTTTAAAGGTAAGTCAGCTCAGGACAGATAACGCTGACAAATACTACGCACACACATATATAAATATGTCTTGGTTTTAACCAAAACTTTGTTGCGGTTGTCTTTGGAATATTGTTAAGATTTAACTGGAAATGTAATTTTCTTTTTACGTATTTCGCATTAAAATGAAAATAGTTTTATTTATTTGAGTAACTGGCTATTTACTTCTGTATTATTATTTTTTTTTCGTTATGTTTATTTATGTATTTATTTGTATTTATTAAAATAAAAAAATTACATACAAATTGAAATGATTAGCAATATTTCTATAATTTTAATAATATTTTTATTATGATTTGCAATTTTTTTTGTTAAATTTAACATTACTTTTAGTTGAAATTCTATTTTTTTTTTAAGTATTCAACAAGTCGATTTTTCCAACATACCAGCAAATTTTTGAGCCTGCACTTTATTTGAAATCTTCTTCTAGCATTTTTAGCGTTTACCTGAACATTTCATCCAGATTGTTTTCTTTTGCTTTGTGCATTTCGAAATTAATTTGCTTGCTGCAAACCACAGAAATTCTCAGGGGAATTCTACAGAAAGCTTCAATCCATAAAGTATATTTTCAGTTACAAATCTGTGTGTCAGTTTCTTCTTTGATTTTTTTTCCTTGCTTCTCTTTTTTTGTAGCTTGTTGTTGCCAGGTCGAGAATGCGAGCCGCAGTCCCTTTCCAACTTCCAGCTGCTGCTGCTGCTGTTGCTCTTCTAAGCCTTTTCATTCTATACAAACGCCTTGCAATTTCTAGCTTGCCACAGTCGGCATATCCTGCGTATCCTTCTCTCCCCGCTGAACTACGTCTCTATGTCTCTCTACCTCTCCATTTGCATCTTGGCGCTGCTTCTGTTGCTTTATGCATGACATTTAATCAAGTTGACGACTGCATTTGATGCCGCAAATATTTCAAAATGACGCAAGACAGGCAGGCGCTCTGCACAAGTTGGCTGAGCTTGTGTGTGTGTGTGTGACAAGATGTGTATATGTGTGTGTGAGTGTAGTGAAAAGTTGCATATTAAACGCAGACAGCCACAGCAAGAAGAAGAGCAGCAGCAGCAGCAGCAAAGGGGAGAAGTGGCGGCGACTTTTGCACAGTTAATGCAATTTCCCGGGACCACCCGCCTGCTGCGCGATAATTCAAGCGGAAACGGAAGTGCCAACGTCAAAGCCGCAGAGTGCTGAAATTCAACAAAATGGAAACTATTAAACGCACTGCCTCGAAAACGTCGACCTGCCTCGCCGTTCTTCTTTTTGCGATTATGTACATTTCTTAGTATTTTCTCTTCTTTTTTTTTTTTGACAACATGCATCAAAAAACAGCAGCGTCCCACCAGGTTTATTCAAATGCTCAAACTAAAGACAGCGCAGCTGCTGGTGCTGCTGCTGCTGCTGCTGCATGTAATGACAGCTGTCCTGGCATGCCGCTTTGCAAGTTATTTCATATAATAAACTCACAATGCGCGTGTTGCAAACGGGCTGCGGCGTCTAAAAAAAATCCAAGTTGACTTAATGAAAACCGCAAATTGTTTGAGTTGCTGCTTCCGTGCGCCATGGCAGGCAAATTAAAAAATACCATAGCTCAGCTCAGCTCAGCTCAGCTCAGTTCAGGTAAGGTAGCAAAAACAAAAACAACAACAACACGAGGAGAACAACAGCAACAATTACTGCGGCAGCGCGCTGCGGCTTGTTATTAATATTTATCTTTGGTAATTTTAGGTATTTTTTAATAACAAAAGCAAAGTGAAATGTTTTGCGGTGCACTTGCCACAGCATTAACTTTACAACTGCTGTTGCTGTTGCTTCTTCTCCCAATTGAAAAATGCGCCTGCGGTGCCGGATATGTAGTTGTTCTGCCTCTTGCCTGTTGCCTGGGCTTGTGTCTGGCCAAGAACTTCACTTGGACTTTGGCTCTTAACTGCCATTGGGCACAGCGAACAGCTGCTCAACTCTGAGGCCAAATATTTGCCTAGCTGCTGCCGCTGCTGAAGCTGCATTGGGCAAAGTTTTCCACTGACTGGCAAACTTACTTTTCTGCGGTTTAACAATTGAAATGCTGCGGTTAGCAAGCAATGCTAGCTCAAATTGAAGTTAGATTCGAGTGCAATGGCTTTTATGAACTGGGATGAGTGATTACCTGGCCTTGTATGAGCAAGAGCTAAAACCGAATTATGGCAATCAAAATGGGGGAGAGAAATGTGGCAATTGGATGACAGGACGAATGCAAGTAGATGAGAGTACACTGAAACTTTTGAATGTGAAGAATAAAATCAGGTGTAAAATACAGTGTGATATTAATTTTAGAATCAATATAAATGAATATTCCAAAAATACTAAAAATATACCAAATGCTATATTTGGTATATTGATATAGTATCACATGTTACAGTTAAATATTCAGTTAAATATTTTCCATATGTGATAAAACGTAAGAAAGGACATTGCATATAAGAAGTGCAATGGAATTTTCGATTATGGAATAAAATTGAAATATTTAAATAATTTGTAATGAAAAGAATTAAACTAAACTAAGGAAAAAGGTCATTTAAGGATTATTTATTTCCGTAGTTGGTATGATAATTATGAAATTAAGTGTAATATAAAATAAAATAAGTAATTTGCAATCAAATGAAAAAGTAAAATTTTCAATACTTTACACAAGGGAATATATATTTTAAACACATTGAATTTTTATTCGGAATTTGGTAATGATAATTATAAAGATTAATTCGACTCAAGTCAAGCAGAGCTTTGCAATAATCTTTTCTGTGTACTGTGAGTGTATGTTGAACAATGTGTTGTTGTTAGAACTACTTAATATTATTCCGACAACAGACGCATTAGCTACATATCAGCAGCACTCAATCCTCGTTCAGCTAACAAACGAAATCCCATATAGTCATATCGACACACACACAGTCATAGAGATAGATATTATATATATAGTGCTATACGCACACGTGTGCACACTTGATTTAGCCGCAAAGCAACCGAGCAGAAAGCTGCTTAACTATTTTGCCAACTCATTTTGCATATTATTTTTAACAAAAGTTGAATCATTTTCAGCATATTAACATTTTGAGCATATGAAACGCTATTTGCTTACAGCTCTCTCCATCCTTTTATCCTTCCCCACTTTCTCTCTCTCTCTCTCTCGCTCCGACTCTGACTCTTTATCTATCTCCGTTACCCTTTGGCTTCTTTGGCTGTGTATTTACCACTTGTGTCTGGTTGAGTTGTTGAACACTCGAGAACGAGCTGCTTCAGAATGTTGGACTATTTTTCAGGCAATAATTTGTAAATTTTATGAAATGCCTCTTGATCTTTAGCACATAAACTTGCAGCTTCTAGCATAGCTTTACTCATAGTTTTCCACATGTGTCTGCCTCTCTCCGTGTGTGTTTCTCTGTGTATGTGTGTGGTTGAATTTTAATGCGGAAATAATTGCCTGCAAATAGTTTTGCTAAGCGGTTTAGCAACCGAGCTCGAAAAATGCCATGCAATTATTTCTTCACAAAAATAAATTGCACAAAATGAAATCTGCAGGCAGAAAATTTTGCAACTGCAACTGGAATTGCAGTTGGAGTTGGAAATGCATATCGTAGAGATGCGTTACTTAATTAATTAGCCTGTGGACTGTGTGTGGAGAACAATGCGTATAATTGATCAGTTGTTGTTGTGCTGCCTGGCTGGCAGTCTTGTTTATGAAACAAAAGTCAAGTGCACTTGCGCGTGCATGGCATTAAAATCAAGCCAGCAAAAGAGAGTGGAGTGAGTCTGCCAATAGACTGCAATCAATGCTGCTTATTGTTTTTCCAGTCAGTCCAGCAACTGAAGCAGCAGCAACCAGCAACCAGAGTCCATGCCATGTGCCATTGTTATTATGGATTATTGGCACTGACCAGGCGATCTCTCCACGTTGCGTATACGTAATACTTGCATGCTGTGCTCTGCTCTGCTGTATGCTTCGTGCATCGTTGCGTATTTTCAATTTGTGCGACCCGAAAAATTCAAACGCACACAAGATAAACAGTTCGAGTTGCCGTCGAGTCGAGTCGAGTTGAGTCGCATCGAGTCGAGTCCATGGAAATTAAGCCAATGCCAATGGTTGCCACTGCGGTTGCTGCTCGGCTGAGCTGCAGCCACGTTAATTGCAACGCTTTGTGCAGCCGCCTACGAATCTTCTTGTTGTTGTTATTGCTGTTGCTTGCCGATGCATGCATGCAAAACACGCACGATATACGTGTGTGTGTGTGTGTGTGGCAACAACATTTTTTCGCACTGCGGTTTTTGCGCTGTGCGGCAAAATTTACTGCATGGCACATTAAGCAGGCAAGTGGTGATATGATTGGGTTTATGAGTGTCTGCCCGCTTCCTTTTGGCCACGCCCTCTTTCCAGCCAACCACATAACCCAAAATTAACTACATCTTTTTATTTTGTCTGCTTATAACTAGGTGCGTGTCTGCTTGAGGCTTGAGTGCTCAATGCAGCGTATAATTTGCACAAAGTTTTTTTTTTGCTTTTGCTTTAATGGCTTCGCATATCAGTTGCCAATTCAATGAGCTAAGCCAAAGTAATTTATTGCTAATTTGAGACTAGACAGCGTTTTAATGTGTGCTTGTAATGGAACTTTTGCCATGAAATTTACTTGATTATGGAACTAATGTGCAAGAGCTTAATATTGCCAAACATAATTTGGCAGCATACATAAGTACAAGCAATTTACTTGCGAAATGAGCAAAGTATATTACATCTTTCGAGAGACTTTATGATACTGTAAGCTCTCTATTTATATTTTGCAAATTTACAGACTTTAAACTACAAAAAAACTATATAAAAGACACATGAATATATTACTATTGGCTAAGTTATTTTGTGATTATTTGTAGATATATTACATCTATAGCACTAACAGTAGTAAAATTTTCTCCCGGCTATTCTAACAACTCTGTATTGATACTAGCTGTGTTCTCTTTATTCTTTATCTTTATTTACGACGATTTTCTTTCGAGTGTCCCGATCAGATTTGATCGAAAAGCTGAATAAAACGTACGGATAAAAGGAAAAGACATTTCATAACGCGTGTTATTCATTTCGCCATAACAATATTTTATTTATGATTTTATATAATTTGAATATATTTTAAAAAGTGCTTAACATTTTATTTCAGCAAACATAAATATAAGCAATTTACTTCCTTTTGAGAGAGTTTTGCTGAACGTTTAAGTTATATTAAGTTTATTATTCGGAATTTAACTTTTAAATAAGATACGATGAGTTTGAAATTGAAATCTTCATTTTATTTTAAATTTTCTTTAAAGTATTTTTTGTGCGTGGTTCAAATAATATATTATTTAATATATAATTTATTTTATTTTATACATGTTATATTTTAAGAAATAATAATTTTAATGCCAATCGAGTCGCTTTTCGAAATCATATTTAAACTGATGACATTGGTTTGACATGCTTTTAAAATAACAAATTACCATGTCGATATTGTTGAGCCTGTCTCTCAAATTACCTTCGTCGATGCCATATTATTACGAAAGTTTTTGCTCCACAAATTTATGCACATTTTATGCAAACAGCGAAAGTTATTTGTTCTCTCTTTCATACTCAATCGCTCACTCTCCTTCTCTCTCTTCTTATTTTTCTTTACAGGTAAGTGCCAGGTGGCCATTCATTAACAATTTGTAATTAGTAGAACGACGCTATTTCAGGTTTGTTGTGGAGGTAAGCCTCAGCGAACTTAAGTCTATGCAAATTAAAAAGCAATTGAAATTTTATGACCCAAAGTCTCTAGCACAAATTGATAGCCGAGCGCAGAGCTGAGTTTTGTGGAAGGCGGGCGAGCGAAAGACAATTAAAAATGTGAACGCCACATGAGACTTAGGATGCGTAAGTAAACTTTTCGCGTGCACTGTGGAACCAGCAGTAATTGCCATTGGCGTTTGCCAAGTTAACTTGCCTGCCTGACTGACTGCCAATTGGCACGCGTTGCAGGGAATTAATAAAATATTGAATATGCCACACGTTTGACTTTATATTTATGTGCCACACACACACACACGTATCTTCTGTGTGTGTTTTAGTAAATTAATTACTTCACTTAAGCGCTCGACACACGCTTTCTGCTGGCGTGCTGGCAGCTGCTGCTGGACTTCTCTGTCTGCTCGACTGCCTGCTGCCTTCACCTTGATTTTGTTTACGCAAAAAAGAAAAAAACATTTTGTGAAAATTGGAAAATTCCTTTTGTTTGCCAGCCCAGTCAAGCTGAGACCAAGACCAAGAACCAGCAACAGGAATAGAACAGAACGAAGCAAAGAGGCAACAACAGCCATTGCTATTAACTTGTTTTTCAATCTCAGGGCACGCCTCTATTCTATTTGTCCAGTTTTGCTGTTGCCGTTGCTGTTTCTTGCCTTGGTCATTGTTTTACAGGTGCTTTTGGCTTATTCTTGCCATTGTTTGTCAGCACAACAACAGCAACGTCAACAACAACAACAACAACAACAACAACAACAGGAACAACAAGAGCAGCAGCAGCAAAAATCTACAAAAATAATTGCCACGGCTGGCAGCCATTTGGTGCGCTTTTAAGCTTCACTTAAATGAAATTGTAATGAAATAGAAATGAAAATGAAAATGAATTTCTATGGCTTGATGTTTGTTTCACACAGAACTGAACAGAACAGAGCAGCACCTTCGGTAGCTCTACCTTTTCCATTCCAACATTGCCCGTAATTGCTTAGGATAAAAGTTGCATTTACTTTTAATTCAATTAGTTCTCCATGTGCTTCCCTTATTGCTGCATTGTTTTCATAGAGTTTTTGGGCTTTCGTCTCTGTCTCTCTCTCGCTCTCTTGTAATGCAGTTTGCGTAAGCCTTTGCCAAAAGGGCTCAAGCTAATGCAAATGCAAAACATGAGCAGAACCATCTCGGGCAATAAAATTCATAGCCTACTTATTCGGGCGCATGCTTAGTGCTTGTTGAGTTTTTTGGTTTCCTTTCCTTTCCTTCTTTTTTTATTGTGTTTTGTTTTATTTCATTTCTGGGCAACGCCTAGCGAATCCAAAATCCTGCTGACCTGGCACCAAGCCAAAAGAGGCGTTGTTGATTTTACGATGCCAGGCAATGCAACTGGTTGGCAATCGCACTCACTCGTTCCTGTCTCTGTGTGTGTACTTGCTACCAACTTGGTTGGTTGTTTATAAGACTGGCTTGAGGGTGAGTTGTTGAAGCGGCTGTTAGTTCAAATAACAGTTGTCGACTTCAGAGTAATGCCAATGTACATCATTTCATGCTTTAAGCAATCAATGAATTGGAAAATCAATTATGAGCGCTTATTGCTATTTATTAAGAGAAGCAACTTATTATTACATAGGATGTTACTTTACTATCACTTGCTGAGAATTTGGTTGCGATCTTATACAAACTTTAGAAGTTATTCAAGAAATACTTATGTATGGCAAATTACAATCTAGTAATATTTTTACCTTCATGATAGAATTCAAATATAGTCGAATTTTTGTTATCAATTCATTTCATGCATGCAATTTTTATTTTCTTAAGAAAAGACTTTATTATGCATCTGCATTCAACTTAAACTTTTTATAAGAAACAATTGCTCAATTCAATGAAGTAATTTTTATTAAATAAGCTTAAGTCATTAAACTTTAAACAATGCCAAGTATTTTATTAAATTGTTTAAGGAGTTATCTTCTTTTGCCATATAAATGCAGCTTGTAGTTGAAGTATATTATTTAGAAATACAGCAAAAGCTTTAGGGATTGGCTTTAAGAGCTGCCTCTGTTCAACATAAGCTGCCCAAAGATAGCTTGCTACGTGCGCTGTTATTAATACACGCGCACACAGACAGAGACAGAGAATGAGTGAGAGTAAGATAGAGAGAGAGAGATGTAGTCACATATGCAGGAGATGAACCCATACAAATGCACATCATTAGCATGGCCATTGTTTTCGCACAACAATATGCTTATTATCTCCAATTTCCGGGCAAAATGCATAACAAATAAAAACAACAACATGCAGCAGTAAATTGAAGAGAACGAGAGGGCAACACATAGATAGAGAGAGACGTAGACAGTGTAGAGCACAGCTTTGGTTTATGGTTACTGGCTGGTTGACAGTCGAAATGTAAAGTTTGCATTTCGTGGCAAGCGCCTAACTTTAGGTGCTTAAGCCTAAGCTGGGCTGCCAATTGAAAGCAGAGACACATAATTGGACACATCTACACACGCACACACACTTACATACACACACTCATACACATATGCGAGATAGATGCGTGGAGCAATGAAAAGTGGCTCTCAGCCACAAAGGCAAACAATAAGCGCGCTAATTGAGGATAATATGCAATGCCGCGGCAGCAGCAACGACATCCTACATAAAACCCAAACAACAAGAAAGCAAATATACTGAGCAAGGAGTCGAGACTTGAATGCTCTTCAATGCAAAGTCAACTCATTTCATTAAAATATTTCTTGGCCTTAAAGTATTTGCTAAAATCAATTTAATCTTTGTTAAACTTATTAATATAAAAATATTCGTTGTATGTTATTTATTTATGCTAGTAACTTGCAAAGTTAAACATTCCCCAACCATTCGGATAAGCTCTCTATTCAAGTGCTTATATAAATGGCATACTGCGGTAGTTTCGGCCCCTCCATAATAAGCCAGCTTAATTTGCTGCACAGCAAAGCGCTGAATTCTTTTTGATGTTTCGACATTTCATAAAAATCTCATTAATTTGTTGATAAATGAACACAAAAAAAACGAGAGTCTCCTTCAGTGATTCGCAAAGCACAAAAAAAGCAAAATGCTTAACGCATAAAGCAAATAATTTGCTTATGAGACAGTTGCCAGGGGCATGCCACATGCTGCACACACACTTCTTAGCAACTGGCGCAATTTTCTGGGAAAATGAAAACCCTTTTGCTGTGATTTTCTTCTTTGAAAATAAGCGTTTGCTTTGACTTTGTGCGACATGTGTCAAGCTTCCCATGCGAATGCTTTGAAAGAGTATACATAAGCGGTTGTAATATATCTACAGAGTGACTATATATATCAACGTTTCTTTTTGCTTGGAAACTGGCTGACGAATTACATAAAGATAATAAATATGCAACTTGTTTGTATGGAAATATAACTGACGGGCATTTCATTGAATAATATTATTATTGGCAGAAACGTATATCTGTTAATTTAAAAACGAATTAAAATTCTTACTGAAACTGTTTGTTATAACCTATTTAAATACACACTACTTATCCAAATTTTACATTCTTAAATATTTTCAAAAACTAAAGAGATAAGAATGTTTTATTTGAATATTAATATTATTCTCAGAAATGTAATTTGATTAATAAAGGAATGTTGAATATGTTTAAGCTTTTTAATATTGAAATATTTTAGTTATTTTTATTTTTTATCAGTATTAGCATTGTATTTGTATTTGTCAGAAACACAGTCAATATGGTAAGCATATTGTATTTTATATTTCATCAGAAAGTCTTCAATCAAAAATCCTTTTTAATTGGAAGAGCCTTAATGAAGTTATCATACAAAAAAAATATGCGTTTTCGCTTTTCATTTTATTTATTGATCTGCATTCTATTGCTCCTTTCCTTTCATATTCTATCCGGCTCCCGTTTCTTCGCGGTCAATCAAATTGTTTTACAGCTGCTCTGACATTTTAATTGAATGCGCCAATACAAATTGGCTGCTGGCTTTTTAATTTTTTTGTGCGTTGCAACTCATATGCTTGTTTATTAATATGACGCATACGCAATGTTATCAGGCGGTGCAATATACAATATTTTTGTAGGCCTTCATCTGTGTAACTTTTGGTGTGCATGTTGTGCGTTGGATATCATTGCGCCTGGCCACATAAATCATCAATGGCAGCTGCCACACAACCAACAACAACGGCTACCATAAGAGGAAAGGCAACAAGAGCTCGTCAACATGGTTTACATCATTTTATTGAAAATTTCACCTGATTTATAGGCCGCCCACAGTCTGAAACTTAATCATATGGCAAAACGAGGCTTGAAATCTGACCATGACTGTGTGCGTCTCTGGTTGGCCATATGACATATTGACGTGATATTGAATGATGTTGCTGCTGTTCTTGCTGCTACCTTTCGATTTGAGTTGGAGTTGAGGGGAAATCCTTGCATGTAATGACAATATAAGCAATTACTTACGCATGTAATTTAAATATCCAAAGTCAGTTCAATACGCAAACAAACAAATAACATTCGCTGGCTACCAAAATATTGAGGCTTAACACACACATTTAACTTGCTTAGGCTCGGGAGAGCCGTTACAACAACCTTTTGGCCTTGCCATGTACGAAAATAATTATTAATATGATTACGATGGAAGAGAGAGAGAGTTGGAGAGTGAGGAGTTGGTACACAGGGTTAGGTGCTTCGTTGGCAGTCATGGCACTCCAGGCTGCACTTATCGTAAGGTAAATAAGCCACTTGTAACTCAAGTAGACAGCCAGGCAGTCAGGCAAACGCTCTTCTGCCTTCTATTCCCCCCGCTCTACATGCTCATGTATTTTTAATATCTTACCTCAAGTGTCTGCTTCAACAGCCTCACACACACGGACACATAGACATTCATTTTCCTTTTTCCCCTTTTTACTCGACTTTTATCGGCCTTAAAGTGCTGCCAGTTACACACACACACACACACTCACACTTGCGCATTGTTCCTCTTGCTTTGCTGTGGCTAAGTTTTTGGGGCATCTGGCGAATGCTGCGCCCACGGGACACATAACCGTAAATGCTTCCTGTGAGTGTGTGTGTGTGTTAGTCAGTTTCTCAGTATGTGTATTGTCTTGCGGTCTGATGTGATCTGCGGCTGGTATTGATGGTAAGATGTCCGAAATTGTTGCATTTAAAGAGCCGTCGAGTTTTGGCTTAAACTGTGCTTAGGCCTGGCCAATTTCAGCTTATTGCTTGCCACATACAAATAGCCAATTGGCAACTGGTAAACGGTGCCAAAAACAGACATAAAGTTGACTTCTTAACATAAACTACTCGGATTGTATAAAGTATTTTGGGTCTGAGTAATAATTTGTTGAATAAAAGTAATTTATTATATTTCAGAAAATAGTCAAGTATCATTTGAAGTGAAAACTAAAAGCTAAGAACTCTATTGAAAAATACGTTTTAATGGTTAATTGAATAATTAAAAAATTTCATTCGATCACCTTAATTGTTCACAACTATTACAGTTTTCCTTTCTACAAACATTATAATACTAACTTGACTTTATGTAAGAACTTTAACTAATGTTTATCTTTTATTATTTGAAAACCGGTTGAAGCTTCTGAATAATGATAAAATGATATACAACATCAATAGATACTTGACAATGTTGCCGTGATTTATTTCAAATTAAAAATAATCATTCAATATAAGTTATTATCTATAAAAATAGATAAATATTATATGTGCCAAACAAATTTTTATTTCATAATCAAAGCTGCTTTTCAATCAGTAATTATTACTTTTATTCTTTAAGCAAATATAAATTCACTAACTTTTTAAACTGTCTCATTTTTTGTCTTTCTTGTAACTGTTTAAAAAGAGACTTAACAAATTAAAACTTTATATCATAATCGTTAGAGCAAGTTCCTACGGCAGTCCATAGATACTTATAGGTAATTATAATAATTCATAGAGAGAAAAAAGAAAAACGAAACGCAACTGAAATAATAGGAAAACTCTTTTGGCGAGGACTTTGTCAGAGCTGAAAAGCGAGCCAACTGCTTAGTTCACCTGGTTGAGGGACTTGACTTTGGCTTTTCAACTTCTCATTGGCAACAATTGCAATCATACTCATAGACTGCTGCAGCTCCTCACTCTCTTTTCGCTGTTTTCAATGGATAGATGATGATGACGCAGTCGTCGTCATCGTTGCAACAAAAGCAAGTGGCAAGCAAGCTGATGATGCAGCCAAGGCCTTCATACTCTTTCTCTGTCGAAAAATTTAAACCAGGCAGTCAGCGATAATGTGGCAGCTGATGAAGGCAATGATAATGATAGCCATAATGATAATAATAATGCAGCTGTTACTCTACTCTGGCTCTGGCTCTGGCTGTGCCAACGATGACGATGCCAATTGAAAATCTTTTCTGCGGTTATTCTTTGCTGCTCTTTTCATTATACACTCTTTGGGCTGCGGTTGGGGGAAGAGAAAAAGGCTGCAGCTCAATTATGAAAAACGCTTATTTGAAAATTGCTAGTTAATTGTTGCGGAGAGGCAACTCCAACTCCTGATACCGAAAAAATACAAAAAAAAAATACTCTCTACCACTCGCAAGTGGAAGTGCCATTATGGCCGTGGGCTATCAGTTAGCCAAGTTGCCTGGCGCTGGTTACTTTGCTTCATTGTTGGCTCAATTAAATTAGAGGGAGCCACGGTGTAAACTGCAAAACTCTGCTTGCTCCCTTTTTGCATTTGATTTAAATTTTAATTGTAGACGCTCCAAGCTCGAGGCTATCATTTTTGGAGCGTACCAAAAATTTACATAATAAGCGCAAAATTTGTTGCCCCAGGCACAGAAGGGCGTCGAGGGGGAGGTATTTGACAGAAGGAAGAACGAGTCCTGGAAAAATCGCAATTGGCAATACGCGTAGCCAAAGCAATGGCAATGGCAATGGCGATGGCGACACATGCCGAGACAGGTTTATAAGCTGTCTGACAGGTAACAACAAAAATGCCAAGGCAAAGTGTGCTTCGATTATGCCAGCCAGTCACCCACTGAAGCGACTTCATATGCGTTAATTTTCCAGTGGAGTGAGCAGCAGCAAAAGCAACAGCAACAGCAGGAGGAGATGAGCGTTTCGTTGTAGCCGACCCCAAATGCCGACAACTGGTTGCCGCTGACAACAAGTGGCTGGCAGCAGAAAATTCATTATAATTTATAATAAGCAACAACGCTGACAAGAACGACAACAACGGCAACGACAAAAAGGACATGAGCTGAAGTTCCTCTCAAAATCAAACACACCCACACACGGGTGGCATACACATCTATTGCAATACAAATAATTTTGCCTGATTGCCTCAAAGATACCCATTAAATAAATATTTCAAATATTTTTAACAAATATTTAAATACATCCTGCTCAGTAATTAGAAATCTTAAAATTGCAAAATAAATAGATAAATAATATAATGTGGATGTCTACATTTAGACGATAAAACAATGTACCATTAATATTTCAAAAATCGAATGGACAATGACTTAAAACATCTCCAAATTGCAATATATATATTGCATTTTGCTTAAAAAATTTCTCAGATTTCTTTGCCACTAAATCGAAACTTTAAAGTCGGTACATTATTTTTTCAAATTTCATTTTCATTTGTATGAGAAACTTGTTAGTATATGCATTCATTATGTACACAAAATCAAGGGCTAATTTGGTAAGCAATATAAATTTGAATTATATAAAATAAATAAAAATAAATTAACTTATTATCTATTGTCATACTTCTTCAATTCATTATGTAAACATAAAGTTATGTAATAAAAATGGCATTTATAATGTCGATGTATTTTATATTTTTTAATTTTAAAGTTAAAAGCTTCCAGTTTTAAGAGATAATTTTGAATTACTCAATATCATTTTTCTTCAAATGAAAATAGCAATATTTATTATTGTATAAACTCTTTACCCCCGTTTATAGGGTATAAAAACTGCGCAAAGCAACACAACCAATAATGAAGCTCATCATTATCCTGTGCACAAATCCAATTTGATTATGTTAATACACGTGGAAAGGAAATGCTTTTGCAATTGCAATTGCCAATTGGCACATCCTTGCGTGTCCGTGCCTCACTCGGTTACCCCTCACCAACCATTTCACTACCTCCCCCGGTTGAGTATAAACCGTGAAGCATTCGACATAACATCAACGATATCCCCATTGTGGACTTCACTTCAATCGTTGTGATGTGTTTTGATGTAGCTTTGATTTTTGATTGAAGTTGAGCGTCGAGACGATTTTGCGGGTTATGAATTCCCAATTATGTGACAGCGGCTCATTCTCGATTGGCTGCATAATAAAATAATTGCTAGAGATATTAATTTTCTGATATTCAATTAAAGATTTAAAAGACTAACACAAACTGCAAAACTGCAAAGGATTAGTTGAGCTGCTTAATTGAAACGAGGAAATACAAAACAATTGTTTTGTGAATTTCATTTAAGATTTAATGAAAGCGCATTTCATTGATCTCTGACACAAAGTTGAATTCTCGCATTTTGCGTGACCAAAAACAGGCCATTTGCAAATTTTGAGACAGCTGCAAAAGCCGGCCGCATTCTAATTAAACGTTCCGGCTTGCCATGACAGTGTCCGGCTATTTTTAAAGCCTTAAATGTCACGCCTACGCCAGACACCGTCAACTGCAACTGTGTGTGTGTGTGCAAGAGTGTGTGTGTGTGTTGGGCTTATGTAATCAGGACTGGCTGTGTTAGAGAAGCCCAGACTTAGCCGAGTTAGACAGAGGTCCGTGCTAGTGCGTAAATAAATTATATTTACGCAAATTCGCACTCAAATCGTGGGAGCAGCCGGGCAACAAGCGGTGGACGGAAGAGGGAGTAGAGGAGGCAGGGGAGGAGTGCTGCTGCTGCTGCTATTGCGGGCAACGACGACTGCGACTGACATGATAACATTTTGGCCTAAAATTGGCAACAACAACAGCAGCAACAACAGCTTAGACAATGGTCAGCATCGAAGGGAGGCTGGGTATGGGCGAGGGCGTGGCTGCAGAGAGAGAGAGGCGCGTCCATTGTTAGTGCTCGTAATTGGGTAGCAACAATTTATGCGTCAGTTACGCAGCACAGACGTTGTGATGTTGTTGTTGTTGTTGCTGTGTGGGAGTTCTCAACATGAATTAGACTCCAGTTGCCTCCCCTCCACTCTACCCCACTGCAGTGTGTGTGCCACATGTGGCACTCTCTGTGACTGACGAACGAGCGCAATTGCAATTTCAGCTACAATTGCTGCATTATTTTTACGTTTGCATTTAAATTGACCAGCTAAACAAGAGCTGCAAAAATATAGAATAGAACTTGAAATCACACTCACATCCACAATCGCATATGAATAAATTGCGTAGTGAATGCAGTTTTGAGTTTTGTTTGTGACACAATTCCATTTAATCGCTTCTTTGGCGCCAACAGCTTGTAACAAAAACACCAACAGCAGTAACAGCAGCCGCCACAGGCAACATTCAAGACAGAGACAGTAATCGGAATAATAATGAATGCCTTCATTATCATAGTGTTTGCTTTTGTTGTTGTTGTTGTTATTCTCTCTGCTGCTGCTGTCATTTGGCATTTGTTTACCCCTTTTTGTGGCGTCTCCGCATGTCTGGCTCCAACACGGCTCATCCATGTTAGCAGCGCTCAATTAAGGCCGCCTCAGTTCCTTCCGGTCAATGTGTTGATGCTTTGGCGTCTTCTCTCAACAAATATAATGTATATGGTACTATATAAAAAACTACAGTCAATTCTGTTTAGTTAGTTGCACAGCCAACAACAAACTGCAGCTTATCAAGCATTTATTTTTGCTTTGGTTAGACATAGATTCTTTATTTTAAAATTGTTGGTCTTTTACGATTAGCATACGGCCTTAGATTGAATAAGTGAAAAGTGAAAAAGAGTAAAAACTTTTATGAAGTTTAGACTCCCTAAAAATATCAACTAAAGTGGAGCCTTGAGTGCAATAATTCCATTTCCATTTGTTCCTCATAATTCCCACGATGAATATAGAGATAAAAGTAGTATATTCAATTTACATAAATATATTTCAATAAGAAGACATTAAAATTGCTAAAAGAATATTAAATTAAATTATAATTACTTATTTATTACACTAATATTATTATGCTGATTCTTGATATTTACTGTTGTAGGCATTACTTGTATCATCAACTATTTAGTAGATAAGATTGCTTGTCTCTGAGTACCAAAGTCGGTATAATATTACGACTATATATTAATAATCTTATGTAAGTGTCGCAACGAATTCTAATATAATATTTCCACATTACTAAAAATTTCTAAAATGATATTATTATTTTACCACACACAATTTTTTCGAAGAAAAAAAGACAACATTTAATACTAATCTTTGGGCAAATATTTCAATGCATTTTAATTTAACCACCCGCTGGCGATCCCCCGAGAATCCTTCTCTAAAATGTTACCGAAATGTTATTTATTTAATATTTTTTGTTTATTGTTTTTGTTGACTTCTTAGGCTGCTAAGAAATACAAGTTTCATTTAAAATATAAATAAAGAATTAAAAATTAGCATCGATAAAAATTTACAATTTGTATTATATTATATGCTCATCTGCTGACTAACTTAGTTTGCCACCCTCGTTGTCATTTGAGCTGCATATCGCAAGTCGCTCACAAGTCATTGTTGGTTGGCATAGTGATGGTGGTTCGTTGCTCATTTGGTTTTGGCCCCCATCACTTTGGGGGCATTAGGTCTAATGCATTGCCCAGTGAATGGGCTGCGATGCTTTTGGCTCGTTTGCCTTGTCTTGCCTTGCCTTGCGGCTTGTATGTTGGCAGGAGCAGTAGGGTAGAGAGAGAGAGAGAGAGAGACAGAGAGCAATGCATTTAATTATAATTCAGCTATGTGTTGCTTTAGCGGCATTTAATATATGCAGAGAGTGTTGCAACTCCGGCAGCGGTTGCCGCTTTCAAAACAAATGGCCGACGCACTGCCAAAGCGGATGCAGCCGGAAACGGATGTTTGGGTGTTGCACATTGTGTGCGAGCGAGTGCGAGTGTGTGAGTGTGTGTGTGTGTGTAGCTTAGTTCTGTGAATTGCTTACTAGGTGTTAAATTTATGCATTTCGGATGGCTGACAACAAACTGACAACTACAACAATGCGGCATGAATATGTTGAATGAACCAGCAAACTCGACGTTGCCCTCGCTCTCGCTGCATTTAAAAATTTAATACACTGTCACAATTGTTGCTCGCCACACAGTCACACAATCATTGGCACTGTCAGTGTCTGGGTGGTAAGTGATATTGGTAGTGCTGACGAAACGTGTGCTTTCAATCATCAAAGAGATAAAAAGCAAAGAAGGCGCCGTCGCCAAATTGCAAATAAATTGCAGAAATTGAATCAAATACGCATGCAATTGCAAACAAATAGAGCGAAGACCCAGAACGAGAACGAAAACGAGAACGAGAGAACCAGAGAACTGGGCTCATAGACAAACAAGCTCGAGAGCATTCTAGACATCGAACGAGACAGACACAAAAAGGATGAGTACGCAAAGAGGGAGGGGTGTAGACCTCGGAATCGACTCAACTCTGACTATGACTCGAAACTCAACTGTTTGGCTGGCTGGCTGAATGCCTGCTTGCTTTGCCTGGCCGGGATATTTGTTGCAAAAAAGCAATTTTATGCTTGCAAAGGCATGAAAAGCCTTTGTTCGTGTCTATTTCACGTTAGTTTGGCGTCTGCGGCAGCGACTCTCACTCGCCTCGCACTCGCACTCGCACTCTATGATGGCTGCATATGTTGCGCATACGCCACATACGCCACAAGAATGGAGAAAAAAAAAACAGAAAGACTACTGAGCAGAGGAGGCTGTTGGCTGTTGAAGTTAGCGTAGCAGGCGGGAAATGAATTATTTATGAAGTGGTTGCCTCGTTGTTGTTGCTGTTGCCATTCGTTGTTCTTGTTGTTGTTGCTGTTGTTGTCGGTTTCAGCACTCGACACACTCATCGGCCTTTGTTACATGCGCTGTGGCTGCAGTTTCAAGTGTTTTTTACTTTATCAATTGGTTGCTTTGCACTTATTTGCTATTTGTTCTTACACACACACACACACACATACCCATACACACACAAACAGTGTGTGTGCTGCATTTCCGCTTCCGTTTTGTTAGGCAACTGTTGCGCTCCCGGGAAGTTATTTATTTTATTTGCCATTGCCGCTGTTGCTGTTCCTGCTGCTGTTGCTGCTGCTGCTCGTTTGCTAAAATCAAAGAGGAAATTGAATTTGTTGCGAAAATTTATGTGCTCAAATGGAAATGTTGTTTGCCGTTGTTGCGCCAATTTCCTGAGGGCCCCTCCAGAGCCCCATCTGACAACTGTGTGAGCCTTTGATTAGTTTTGATTTTTCATCTAACTGACCCAAGGCAACAGCCACCGACTCCAACTACAACTCCAACTCCAACACCAGCTACAATATCAGCAGTATCTAGCAGCTTTTGCTACAAGACATTGGCAATTTTTCATATGAACGCTTTTGCACTGACAGCTTCGAGATGCTATAAAATTTATGCATGTCAACTGACAAGTGGGCGTGGCAATGAAGCTGGGACGAATAGCGTGTAAAGTTAATGGCTTATGCCTTGTTAGGTGTCATGTGCGTTATCTGTAAGCGTCGCCTCAATGACTGAGCCCTTTAAGGCTCAACGAGCCGGATTTGTATTGATTACAAGACAATAAGAAAAGAGTGGCGAAAATATTAAAGCTAGCGCCTGAAATATTATTGCCATAAATCACATAAATGAATTTCGTATGGGTAATTTTTGAAATTTCATTACAGCGCAGACATAACAATGTCTGCACTTGGACAATGCTGCCACACGTATGTAATAAACTTTAATTGAGTGTAAATTTCTCGAATGCATGCAACTCTTAACAACAACGCTGCGTATGCGCAACATGCAAACGCATGTCAATGTGCGAATAATTCAATTCATTTTTCAACAAGTACCACGAATACTTTGAGAGAGCTGAAATTCGTCATAAATAATGAACAAAATAGCTTGGTTGGTAATCCTTGACACGCCCCGTCCCATATATACATGTATGTATACAGTGTGGATAGGGTCGTGGACATCAGCTGTCGCTTCATTAAATGCAAAGTTATTAAATTACCGCAACAACAGTCGTTTGCAATTTGTACATTGTGAAATATGTAATTGTCAAGGCGGCGGCGAGATTCTGTTCCATGTTTAATCACAAGCGAGCAAACGACAGAGCAGAGCAGTGAAGAGAAGTGTAAGAGCGAAGCGAAGCAGACCAAAAACCAGAAAAACCACATTCGGCAAAAGCCAGGCAGGTCCCTGAAAATCGATGCTCAAATGACAGTGACAATTTCATTTAATTGGTTTTAATTAAATTAATGAGTAAATTTTACAAATTGATGCAAAATGATAAATAAGTAATTTAATATATTCTTTTTCTCTCTTCCTCATTCGTTCATTTGCATCTGTTTCGCTTTCTCTCTCTCTGTGTGTGCTTTTTGTCATGCATGTTGTTAATTTAATTTAATATCGAAAAGTTGAGTCGGTTGGCATTTTTTATGCATATATAATTATTTTTATTTTATAAATGCTGTCAAACTTAATTTAGTTTAATTAATTTTACAAATAATGCGAAACTGTGTGTGTTCGCTGAAAAATTGTAAATAATTAGTTTAATGTTATTCTGATATTTTTTTCCCACCATCAGCAGCAGTTCATTATTTTTTCAACGCAGCAACCACTAAAAGTTGAGAATATTTTTCATGGCAGATTCATTGATGATTACGGAAAGTTCTCTTAGCGGTTTAAGTTTTATAAAATAAATGAATTTAATATTTTTTCTATATAATTATATAAGTTTTTGGATAAATTCGAAACATTTTTTTTATTTTAAAATTTGTAAAATTATTTATATTTTTTCAAATTTTCCTTAAAACTAAAGTATGCTGTAGTTTGGTTTGCCATTTGTTGTCAGCAGTTGACTAATTTGTCAATAGTTTTCCACAGTATTTTATTACTTTATTAAATTGGGAAACAATTTACAGTCGCCTTTGTGATATGACATGTAGTCCGCAAATTTGTTGCAAACTTTATTTATTTGTGAATTCATTGCAAAAGCCACTGCTGACACTGGTTTGTTATGCAAAAAGGGTTTTACCATTTGGTGATGTAATTAATTTGATTTGGCAAACATTTTTCTCAGCATTCTCATACCAAAAAGACAGCTGCGTTTTGCCATGTGCATTTTTCATTTGCTTGCCTCGCAGACACACATCATACAGGGAAGATGAAGGAGAGTGCTTCCTGTTTTTCATAAGCACATTAAACGCAGCATGGGCCGATGCTGTGATGCAGTGGAATAGCAAACACAAAGGCCAAAGGAACCCCTATATAACACACAAAATACAAAAAAAAGAAAAGGTATTGCAAAAAAAAAAGCGAGGAAAAAATATATATACGGAATGAACGTTGTTTACAACAGCAGCGAGAATGCATTACATGCATTTGATGCATTTCTGATACTCTAACTTTATGGAGGAGTGATGAACTGCTAAGTTCAAAATGTTCTTTAAGAATATAATTTAATTGAAGTGAATGTCATATATTTAAGGTATTGTTCTGAATTCGAGTTACTTATCGTTTTCAGTAGTGTTTTCTTTGAGGAACATTTAATTTGCACTCTCAATGATTGCTTTTCTTTTGCGTAGAGTATTCATAGTCTCGACTCTGGAGATTTTGAATATTTTTTGCTGTTTTCTAAATAAATTTCGAGATCAACCTGTTGTTTATTTGCGCTGCTGTCAAGCGCATAGAACAGGGAATAAGAGACTGAGAAAAAATGAGAGAGAGAGAGAGCAAAGCGATAGAGAGAGTGGGAAAGTCAATGAGGGAGGGGCACACAAAGCGCTGTGCGTTGGTTGACACCAACGGGGCGTCTTGTTTGTTTGTTTACCCCTGGATGGTTGTGCATGCATTTTTTATGCTGACAAGACATAAAAGAAAATGTACATAAAAGTCGGTTGAGGTGTTTACTGATGCGTTTCGCCCAGTTGCTTGGGGTTACTCGAGATATAGGGGGAGGAAGAAGTGAGTCTCACCTGTTCGAAGCCAGAAGTTTGGGTGACAGAAGAGACCTTTGGCTTTTAGCATATCAAAAGATCGCATGTGCCACCGTCAAAATGGCCGCTCACTTGCACACTTCCGCCACCGGAAGTTGTATATGTTATTAGCTCTCTTTTTTCGCACACACACATACACATGCTGGACAGGCGGATGCGTGAAACTGAAATTATTGTAAGATAACTCGTGTGTGTGTGTGTGTGTGTGTGTGTGTGCTATAAAGATCAAAAGCCCGCAACGCTTTTGTCAAGTTTTTGCGCCTCGCTTGCCGTCTGCTATAAAATTAATATCCGGTGTAAATAAAAAAATACAAAAAATCTATATGTATTTGCTCTCTCTTTTTATTCGCAGTCGTTTTTTTCGTTTTTTTTTTTAATTTTAAACAAGCAGCAGCAACTTCCGCTGCCTGAGCTGAGCTGTGAGGGTAAACTGTGTTGCCCTGCTTGGCGAGTACATTTGTTTGTCTTAAGCCGGAAATTGAAAAAACCAAAAATGTTATTCTTTGCTTTGGCTAAAAGTTTCTGTGCCAACTTTTGGCCAAAGACTCACAGAGATTCACAGCGAAAGCAAAGTTTTCAGTTGGAGCACTTTAAGCCTGCGCCAGACACTTTCCACACGGATTGTTAAATGCCACACAGACTCTCTCTCTCTCTCTCTCTCTCTCTGTGTGTGTGTGTGTGTGTGTGTATACTGTGCGGTGCGGTGCCTATAATTATAAAAACCGCTTTATTGTATTTTTCAATTACCTTTAAAATTGACAACAAAAGAGGCTGGCGAGCATGCACATAATAAATGTATGCAGGCGCTTCGTTTCATACGCTTCTGCTGCTGCTTCTGCTTTTGCTGCTGCTGCCATCGCGCGCACGCATGCAAATTACAAGGAATATTTAATTACAAAAAATGCGCATAATTATGTGAAGCGACGACCACCCTCCATCACAGTCAGTCACAGTCTTCCCCCCGCCCCCATTACACCCGCATCATATAAAGAACCTGACCATACCATCTACTATATTATATGGCCACATAAATAAAGCGATGCTGTGGCCAACATAGCTGATGTCCTTTGGGCAGCTGAAGCTGAAGCTGATGCTGCTTTTACTGCAACTGCTGCTGTTGCCTCTGTCTTCTTTGCCAACTGACGTCAGCTTCAATAAAAATGAGGAAACAAGAAATTGAAGTGACCAAAAAGAGTCGAAAGCCAGTTACAACTGAGTCACTGAGTGTAAAGACAGTCTCATAAAGCAATATCAAATAAGAGTAATTTTAAGCTGGAGCTTCAAAACTATGCTATGGTGGTTATTCAAAATTTGAATTATACAAGTGACATATGTAAGTGTTAATATTTGACTTGAACTTTTCAACATATATAATACAATTATAAAAAAAAATTCAAAATATGGTATGTTATTAACTGCTAAAAACTTTCATAGAAGAGGAACAATGAGTTAATTGTATACATTTTCTACTCAATTATAAATTTATTTTTTTTAGCAAAGGTATATTTAAGATTTCGTTAAATGATCCTGAAAATGTATTTACTTCTTATATAGTATTCTTTTTAATTAATACAATAAAGCAAAACCAGCTTTAAGAACTGAAAAGATCTAGAATACAAAAATTAAATAAATTATAAATTACTTAACTTAAATAATTTATTTCCTAATTGACTTAAGCAACCTTTTACTTTCTCTTCCTTACCATAAAGTCGAGGTCGCAGCTTGAATCTGACTGCTGACGTTGCATGTGACAGTTCAAGTGTCGTATACTTAATATTATATAATATTCGATTGCGCAGGTTTTTTTTATTGGTTTGAACCTTTTTTCTCTTCTGCTCATTATGATAATTTGGTGGCCATGCCGAGACATTTTCTGGCCTGGCAATTAAAAATCTGCCATTATGCTGGTAAGTTACAATCTCGTTCTCTCGCTGTTTTTCAGTTGTGTCACTGCATGCAGCTTTTTCTTTTTTTCGTTTTTTAATGCAATTTTAATTTACGTACACATTGTCATATAACTCAAAAAGGACATGCAACGATAAACAAGCGATAAAAAATTATTTTAAAATTTAATTAAAGCAGCGGCAGCGACACGAGCATCAACAACAACAACAACAACAATTACGCTGCTGTTGACGAGACGTAAACAACGTTGTTGTCGATGGACACGTCAACTCTATTAAAACGCTGCCTTGATCAACGAGACAAGGCGAAAAAGGTTGTTTGCTTATTTGCTTGCCTGATGGTGAGCTGCTGTTGTTGCGGTTGCATTATTTGCTTCTTTTAACTGCAACCAACAGACGTAAACAAACACGTAATTATGAAATTTCTTGAGACTTTTGCGGTGTTTAAGCATTCAGCCTTCAGCTGGTTGCTAATAATTTTGTTGTCTACAATATCCGAAGGCCATGCTGTGATAATCCTTTGTCTATCTTAGTCTTGGCAGCTCTGATAGCTAAGCTAATTTAACAACTGTTTATATAAATTGGTCAGTTAGAATCCTGGCAGTTTTTCTTGCACCTGCTGCCTGAGTAAAGAGAAGGAAAAAAACTTGTCAAAACTTACACCACAACCGCTTGACAGCAAATTGTTTGCGTTCTTTTGCAGCTGAATTTCACATACTATTTGGCAACATCAGCAAACGGCTAAAGTTGCTTGCCGCTTGCTCAAATTTCAATTCCCATCCCCCTCCCTTCCCCGTGACCGCAAAGATTGGCTAAAGCAAACTGGAGCCAAACAAACGACTTCTTCTTGCCAATAAGTAAGCGAAACTTTTGCTTATGTTTTCTACAAACAAATGTGCATGGAAGTAGCTGCAGGTAGCAAAAACTTAGCCAAAAACCAAATTGATTTGCAACATTTTCCAAGGGGTGGGAGAAGAGTGTTTGTTTGTGTGCGAGGGCGTGAGAAAGATCCCCCAATATAATATTTCTTCATTTGGACTGTCTTTGACGTGGCAGGCAACCAATTAAATGGCTGCCATAAGTCAGGCAATCAAAGCCGACAGAGACGTTACTTGACTTGACTACTGTGTGGAGGGCATGGCACGGGCAATTAAATGAAATTGCAAATGCAAACAAAAACAGTTAAGGCGAACTTGCGAGGCAACAGCCAGACGAAATTGCAATACTCTATCCAAAAACATTGAAGTGCTTCAACAAAAATTCAATTTTCCATTCTAAAATGCTAAAAAAAATTGTATTTAATTTAAATTGAACAATTTCAGTGAATAAAGTTTTAATTCTTTCTAACACTTGGCATATTTTCTTAGCCATCCCTAACTGCAAAAAATAGTAAATGACTGCAACTCTTTTTTTTTTATTTTTCTGCCTCTTAGGATTTCATTCTTTACTTTTTTCTTATTAGCTGCCGTTTGCTGGCTGTGACAGTTGCCGGCTGTGCGTTGCAATCAATTTAATTAATTTTTAATGTCATTTTCTGCAATTTCAATTCAATTTGAAAACACACTCGCATTCACACACACACCTGAAAACCCATTAAATTGTCGCCTTGGCAAATTGAGAATTACGACGGCCGCCATTTCCGTTGACTTGGCTCAAACTCAAAATCGACTCGATGCGATGCGATGCGACTCGACTTGAGTCGACTCGCAAGCTCAAGACAAAAGCCAAAGTGCCATAAAAGCTGCCAGCCAAGCTATATAAATGTGGCAACAAAGTAAACTGTGTCAACTTTGGCTGTTGTCACTGTGGGTGTGGGATGGGGTGGAGTGGAGTGGAGTGAAAGAGGTGGAGTAGAAGAGGTGGAGTGTTTGGGGTCTACGCCACAAAATGTCGCTGGCCAAGTAAAGTAATTTCTTAACGCTGCGTTGCGCAGCAAGGACGACAATTTTGCAATCGCCATTTTGTTGACTAAGAAATATCGAAGCCATCTTGAAGTGCGAATATGCTCCCATGTCACAAGCACACTCACACACACACACCAACACTCAGGATATACACGCTTACACACTTACACACTCACACTGTGGCATGTTGGTTTTAGCTTCGCCTTCTGCGTTTGCTTGGCCTGCGGTTTTCGCTTGTAGTGGCAGCGGTCTGCGGACAGAGCAACCGAGTTACAAGCTACTAGCTGCCAGTTCCCTACACCTCCCACCTCCACAACCCTCTCTCCACTTGTCCACCCACTGCCATTGGCATACATTTCCTTAGCTTTCCTTCTTCACTTCTGCTGCTGCTGTTGATGATGTTGTTGCCGTTGCTGTTCCCGTTTGCTGTTGCTGTTGCTTCCGCCATGCGCATGTCCTTTTGGTTACAAATTAAACTTCCGTATTTGTTTAGAAATCCATTTGTTAAATTACTTTGCAACCCGCACACACAACTTTTCCCTTTCATTTTTATTTCATTTCTCGTTTTTTTTTTCTGCTCCCTTTTTGCTTATTTTCTTCTACGCTCACAAATATGAAAAATGAATTGCATTTGACTGTGCTGCACTGACAGCGACCACACCACACACACACACACACAAACGCACTCTGGATGTGTTAAATGTTAGGCGTGTGCCACGCCCTCAACCATAACCCCGAGCACTCCCCTTACATAAGCCGATTTCTTCAACTATTTGGCAAACAACAATAATTTATAGCCAGCCATAATGCTAAAATGCATTTGATAACTGCCTGCAACGTTTTTGGAGCACACACAAAAGCCTAGCAATTTATTTCCCATGTCTCTCTATGTGTGAAAATTGAAAATTTTTCATGTGACCGTATGAAAAAGTTATAAAGCACATCAGTAAATAACAAATACGCAAATAAACAAAGAGCAAACCAATAAAATAAATCCAAAAATATGCAGTGAACGCGTGTTTAGGCGTCGATAGGCTACAATATCCAAAAGGGGAGAATTGAGCTCAAATACCACAACCATCATACAACATTTTGCGATGCATTTGGCAATATTTCATTGGAAAAGGAATTGCTTTTGCTTGAATGAATAAGTAATGCTATTTGACATTATTAATAATTTACTTAAATCAAAGCTTCTGGTACGAATTCAATTATAGCTCGAGGCAAATGAGTCTGGCAAGCTTTCAGCTTAAATTTGTATTTATTATAGTATCTTTATATTAAAAATATCAATACAAATTTAAATTAAAATCGTGATATGTCAAATTTCAATTTATAACAAAACATAAAAATAAAATAATTTATTTGACTTTCGGCCTTAAAAATCTTTTCATTAATTATGAGAAGATAGTTTGGGAACTCTTCAGCAATTTAAATAGTATTTTATTCTGCGCAATATGAAATACCTATTTTAATTTTATGAAAATATAAATGTTTTATGCTAATCGTTTAATTATACTACTGTTAAATTTTAAACTTATACATGAATCAAAAAATTAAACAATTTTTTTACATATTTAAAGTCTAAATACTGATCGCTAAAAAAGGCTGGTCTCAAATTAATAAAGCTAGGACAAATACGCAACTTGATTTTGTAATCTTAAGTATCATTTAAATATCTCACTGAAATCGAGTGTACTTCTTTAGAATCTTCTGCTAAATAATACTAAATATTGATGTTAAATTTAAAAAGGCATAAAAAACGAAAACTGAAACAATTTGTTTGATTTTTCAATCTAAACTTCACCATAGTTAAAGTAAAGTGCATTGCGCTGCAAACAAGAAGTGTGCGAAGCATTTTTTACGTTCGAGTTTTTAATGGCAAAGACAAACACGATTTAACACAACACTGCAGACAAATAAATGCATGTGTATGTGTGCATGTCGCACGATTTTTATTGTTTTGTTGTGGTTGTTGACTAAAAAGGGTTTTTATTTTTAACAACGGCTTCAACAAATGTCCAAACATTGACACCAGCTCAGAGCAGCGCAGCGCAACGCACGTTGAGCGCCATGGGACTTATAGCGCTTTGACCTCTCTCTGTTTTATCAGCGTACATTCGTGCTTGTATGCGTGTGTGTCGGTTGGCATTTTATTTTGAAATAAATACCATTATTACTCAGTATTCTTCTCTCGCTCCCACTCACACTCACTTTATCTAGTTTTGGTTATTTTGTAACGTATTTTTCTAAAATACCCCAAACATTTGTTGGCCGTCAGCACATGGCGGCGTCCCATTGTGAATGTGAATGGGACTGTGAATTCACGTGTGTATGTGAGTGAGATTGTGTGTGTGTGTGTGTGTATTCAGGACCTCCCATGGCGTTGCCGTCGTCAACTGTGTGACACCGAGGGAGGGGTTTAACGGCGGTGGCTTCATCAAATTCACTTGTCTGCACAACGGTATTATTGATGAAAATTATATGTTTGTGTTAGTATCATGGCCGCCATAGACTAACGACTAACGACCAAACAGTCCAACGGACCAAAAACTGTGACCTTTAACCTCCTTCCCTCACAGTCTCTCTTTCGACACACACAAAAACACATATTTTATTTGACTGCTCCGATTGTTCTGGACGAGAGCAACCTTATTTTCGTTATTTTTTTCTGGTCAGTTTTATATTTCATTTTTCATGTGTTTGCACATTTCGAACGTGACTAGCGTGAGATTTGTAAAATTGTATGTTTCAATAGGCATTATGAAATGCATATGTCACAAAAGGAAAGCACAAAGAAAAAACATGAATAAAGAAGCAGAGAGAATCTGAAACAGATTGTCATTCCAAATATATCAAAATTGTATTTAATAAAAGCATAGAAATATATATCGAATGTTTGCAGTTGCATAGAAATTTGCAAAAAATTCGAATTGACACAAAAATAGTACTGCAAAAAAGTGAAGCGTGCTGTGTGTAAGCGATAAGGTTTTTCACATTTTTGCAGGTTGTAAAAGCATAAAAAATCTACTATCGAAACAAGTAACAAATAATACAAATCCCAAAATAATAATTGTGAATTGTTACATATAGTTTGGTATAAATCAGTGCGAATAACTTTTACAACAAATCAAATCGAATTGTGGAATTAATCGAGGGCGAAAGTTACTTTGAATGATGCACTTAATTTGGGTTAAAAGAATTTATTTAGAGAAAGCTTTAAACAATAGTTACGAATACAGAATAAAAATACGAATACAAAACAATATAATATTTTGTTTTAATTTTAAATTTTAACAAATATGCGTTTACAAAATTTATTTACAGAAAGAATTACACCAATAGTAAGACAGATAGAATATGATGATGATGTATGCTATCTGCTAAAGAAATTTATTTGCATAATAATAAAGGTTAAAACTAAACTGAAAATAAAGTAGAAAAAATATGAATTGTTTTATAAATTCTGCATATCAAAAGCTTCACTAATTTTAAAGTAGGTGTCTTTGAGTCCACTTCAATTTTAATATGCAGTTATATTAGAAGCTTGCAAGTAAGTAAAAAAGACTATTATTGGCACAAAGAATTTTTATTGAACATTTGAAATGATTTTATTTGCAATTTTATTGAAATTGATTTAAGAGCGCAATTTGTTGTCGAACCAGCTTGGGATTCATCTTGAATTTTAATAGATAAACACGAAAGCAGTTGCAGTTGCAATGTCGGATGAAGGCAAATAATAAACAGGCGCTGCAAGGTTGCGTTGGAGATTCAAAATTAATATTTCAATATTACGCACAAAAGGAACGAATGAACGAAAAACCAGCTACAAAGCTCACATGTATTTGTATCTGTATCTGTGTGTGTTTGTGTGTGTATTTGCATCTGCTTGTATGCGAGTTGTCATGTTATTGGCAGCACTTTGATAGCCTCAGGTGATTGTCACCAACATATTGAAGACAAATATGATATGCTTGTCAAGGTAACCACAGTGTGAGTATCTGTCTGTCTCTCCGTTTGTCTGTTTGTCTTCAGTCCTGATGTCAGTCAGTCTTGTATTTGCATTGATTGCTTTGCGCAAAATTTTAATAAAATGCATGCATGCTTGCACAAACAAAAGCAAATGCCTTTTGGCTTGATGATGAAATGCCAGACAACATATTTGTTTTTAACAAATATTTGCCATGCCAATTTTATGAGTTTTCTAATTAAAGTATTTTTCTCTCCAGGTTCACTCTCTCTTTGTTGTTTGTTGTGCTGCCCAACAAAGAGATGTTGGCTTTAAAGATGCAGCAGCAAATCTATAGGAGAACAGCAAACAACGGGCAGCAGCAATGCGATTGGGTTTTTATATGCCAAACATGCCCCAAGTAGATTAATCTATTATCGATAAGTGCAAGAGTCGAAAATTTATAACCGTAAAAAAGCAGCCTGCGGGCGAGCAAATCGAAATCCCAGTGCAGACTCGACCCGAACCATCATATATATATATATTCGTTGTACGACCTCCAGACTGCACTTAAGTGCTTGAAAATTGTTTTCGATATTATTTGGCTGCGCTTTTCCCAACCTCTCTTCTGGCTCTCTATCTCTGTATCTTTTTTTTTTGTGTATTTTTTTGTGCTTGTCCTGCCTTTCAACACATTTGGCCATTTGGCCGTTTACTTGGCCGTTGGCATTTGTCTTGTCTGGACACAGTCCAGCAGAGAGGAAAAAAATAACCATTTGTTGCTCTGCCACCGTTGACGTCGCTGCCAAACATTGAGCTCAGCTGCACTGAATTTAATTTATTTGAACGCACAGAGAGTTGTTTAGTTGTTGGAGGTGTGTGTGTGTGTGAGTGTGTTTGTGTCAGCTTTAAGTGTTATTTATGTTGATATTTTTGACTTTGGTTTACTTTGTAGTGCATTAGCTGCGGATTTTGTCATCGTCGTTGTTCGGTGTAATTAGGCAGCTTTTCGGCTGTAAATCTCATTGTGAGCGGTTTATTGGTCAGCTCTTGTGGTAAATTGATGACACGGACAGCGACCCCGCCTTCATTATTGTTGCACTCCTGTTGCTGTTGTGATTTACTATATATACTATACGTACGTATATATGTAGGTATATGGTGTAGTAAGTACTTGGAAAGATTTTGATGCATTAGCTGTTTATTCACAGTTGCTTATCGACAAAGCTGAGCTGCAGCTGTGCTCCCTCTTTCTCTTCAATCACTCAATAACAGCGCGCATTTCACGGCTACTAAACTTTAACGACTTGAGTGCAAACTTAAGACTTTTGTTGGCACTTTAAAACTCCATTTCATAACAGATTGCGTTGTATTGCTGAATTTGATTTACATTTCTATTATACTACTTCATGCAATTATATAATATTATTACTATTTCAAGGGAGTAAAATGAATTCACTACCCAACATTGAAATTAATTGTAATAACTTTTAAATATTTTAAATGAATTACAAATTACATTATTTCGAGTGCCTACCTTTAGATTTATTTGAAACTAATGATTATAAACAGAAAACGTTAATCAACTTAGTTCTAAATTTTTAGTGCTGCTTAAATTTCATAGACAATTAAATGATAAATTATAAAATATTAACTTTATATTATGTACTTGTAATCAGCATGTATAGATATCTATTAAACGTAAAAGTATTTAGCAGCAAAGAATTTCTGCATTTGTTTTGCAAATCCATTGTGGACTTTCTGTGTCTAAATACTCCAAACAATAACTTAAATACTTATTGCTAGCAATTTGCAATGTGAATAGAGAGCTAAGCTGTCTTGCGAACTTTAAGCCGAAAACGATTGCAGATTTTTCCTTTGCAAATGTAACTAATGCTCTGCATTTTAAATATGACAACAATTACAGTTGTACAATTTGTCGTCTCTTTGGCATTGCGCTGCAGCACCAGGCTCCATGCACCCTGCACCAGGCACCGACCGACCAAACCGATTCAAACCGACCAACCGAGCCAACCAAACCAACCAAGCGACCAAGCTCTTAACCATTTACCACACTCACACTAACACACACACACACATCCACAGACACATATGCAGTCCAACAAGCAATTTGTCAGTTTATCGATTTCTACCAAACATTTGTGCCAGACACTCAACTGTATTAAATGCTAAAAAACAGCAACAACCAACAAAAACAAGAAAAAAACGAAACCAGGAGCCAAAGTGAAAAACCTTACACACAATGAAAAGCTGTGAGTAAAATGAGGAAAGAGCGAGAGAGAAGGGTAGATGGAGTGGGAGTCCATTGGCCAATGGCATATGCTAAAAAGCGTGCAATACGAAAAATCGCATTGAGTGAGTGCAAAGAAAAAAATATAAAAAAGCAAGCAAAAAAACCCATAAAAATAGAAAGAAAAAAAATAAAGAAATTGAGGCAACGGCAACGACACACGGCAACCACCACACACACACACACACACACACACGTACATGAAATGGGTATTTCAAAGCGAAAAATCGAAAACTGAAAAATAATTTTCAAACATAGATAGAGCCAGTAGCCATAGAGTAAGGAAGGTATCTAGATGAGAGAGTGGAGTACGGGGGGAGGAGAGACGACAGTCACATATGCAGGCAACTGCACATACACACATCAGAACACCATAAATAATGGTTGCATGATTTATCGATAACAAGCGCAATTTACAGTCGCACAACAACAACGACAGCAACAAAAACAATGCGACAAAATGGCGTGCAAGGCAAGCGGGCGGGCAATCGAAGAGGGGGACGGGCAACAGAACCGTTACAACTGCAATGAATTTGCTCGCGACAGAAATGTAATAAAATAAAGAAAATAGCAAGTAGGAATACTACAATTGAGTGTGCTCGACTTTCAGATATTCTGCATATTGAAAAATGTATTTTATAGTGAAACAAAATTCAGCTGAATCTTATTTTAAGTCACATTTATAATCAAGGTAACTAACTAATTTCATGCATAAAAAGAAAACTGTTTTGATTTAAGTAGTGTTACACTAATAAGATTTTTGGATTACTAAAAAATCTTATTCATTAACCATTTATCTAATCTGAATGGGCTTCTTCTAGATGTTCTCCAATTCCCGTGGTAAATGCTAATTTAAATTAATATTCTTTATATGTAGGTATAGCCCAGAATTATTAATTCCAAACTTCATTCATTTTGTGACAATATTTTTTTTTATTTATATTTTATTTTATGTAAATTATTGTTATTTATATTTTATTTAACTGTCATAATAATTCAAATCTTTCACTCCTTCAAGAGTATTATTTAATTTGTTTGTAGTAATATATGTTTAATATTTTGAAACATATATTTTACCTTACCTACAATCAATTAGTAGTTATTATTGTAGACATCAGTCGTAAGCAACCAGAACCTTTGCTGCTGCTAGGGTATCACTAAAGATCGCTAAAAATACTCGACACATAAAACAAATAAAAAATTGCATTGTCATTATGTTGTTCTTGGTAGCCAAACACACACACACATAGGTGGAGTTAGAGCTTGGAATAAAAGCAGGAGAAGAAGTACAGGCTATAAAATTTGCATGCAAGCAAAACTCGCATAAAATTTTATTGAAAGCGCATTAAAGTCAAAGACAAGAAAAGCTGCGAAACGCCGCCGGAAAAGAACTTTATTAGCAAACGGGGAACCATCGAGGCACAAACTCGATGCTTGGTAGTTTTGAAGATACAGTTTGGTCTTAAGTCAGTCAGCTGCCATTGCCGTAAAAATGGCTAGCATAAAAATGTCAAAGCATAAAAATGCGGCATTGACTGGTCGAAAGTAGCTGTAGTAGGAGTAGAGAACTAGAACTTCAAGCTCAAAGATTCTCAAGATGAAGGTGTGTGTGTGTGTGTGTGTTTGGTTGTGGGCTAAGTGAAATGCCAGTAACCGGTAGAGTGGAGCAATCGACGCGCTGCAGCTGCCGTTGAGCATCAAAGCAGCTCCACCGCAGCAGCAGCAGCAGCATGTCAACAAAACAAACAACAAACAAAAGCGCGCAATTTTCACGCCGCGACGTTTGGCAAAGCTGCCAAACAGCTGAGGTCATTGACGAAGGGGACAACTCAACAGCATGGGGCATGGAATGCATGAAGTGCCACACAAAAGTGTGGCAGGAGTTGAGATGGAGACGTTGATGGGGCTCAAACAGCAGCTGCAACGCATTTTTGATGACTCTGCACGTGTAAGGGCAGAAAAACGAGGCAGTCCTTAACACGTCAGCTCTATTCCTTATTACCTTTTGAATGAATTGGTGAATGTGCGGTGATCTCATTCCTTGTGCTGGGAGGCGATATTCATGCCATTTAACTGCCCTTTGAGTGACTTTAAATTACAATAAATTCTGTGTGACAAAGATCTCAAGAGATATATTGTATTATTGTGATAAAATAACGCATTTTGGACGAACAACTTTTGTTTATTAACAGAGCAGGTTTTCTGATCTATAGTTATTTTATTTGAATGCTAATTTTATCTTTATAAATGCACAGAAAATATTTAATTAATATTAATTTTAATAAATATTCAAATGCGCCACATTTCTAAACGAAATTTCATAGAATCTATACCGATTTGTATCCTAATAAATTTTTATAAACTCTGTATAAAAAAATATAATATTTTCGTGAAATTAAAATGAATAGTTTTGTAATATTTTTAATTTGGAATATCAAACATAATTTCATATCTGTTTTAATCTGGCTAAATGTTTAATTTTTTGCTCATTTACTACCAAAGATTTCACTTTCACAACACCAATTAATTGATAAACTTTTATATAATTTTAAATTAACAAGGCGCTACATTTCATGAAATGTTTTAATTAATTTTTTAATATTTTTAGTAACGGTTCTTTTTGACTGCTGTCAAATCGAATGTCAGTAATCATTTAGTTAGTCGCTGTCGATCAATCGATTTGGTATTTTAAATTTTTAATTAAAATGCCAAAAAGCAATTGCTAGCCGCCCAAAAGCTTCACTAACTACTTGTACAGCCCTTGCATTTGCATAAAAAATCAGCAAAGCTGAGAGCATTCCTCTCTGACTCTTCATTTTTTTTTTTTAGTACTCTGACTCCAGCTTGCTCTGTTGACTGTGCGAAAATCAAATGAAATTAAAATCACAAAAAATATGACGTACAGTGAATGAAAAATTTTCAACAACGTCATTTGTGCCGACGATGCCGATGAGCAGAGAAATCGTTAAAAACAATAAAAGAAAAAAATAGACAAGAAAAATTTGGAGCAAGTGCCACGCGACTGCTGTAAAAACCGCAGCAGTCATGAAGAAGAATTGTAGAGAGATGTGGAGAGAAAGTGAGTGAGAGCAGTGTAGCACTTACAGATATATACATACTATACGTATGTATATATGAATGGAGAGGAACAGAGAGAGAAATAAGAATTTCAAATAAATCCGATTAAATGGAAATTTATTGTCATCCAGTGGCGAACGGCACTTACTACTTCAGTGGGGCGTGCTCATCGACTGGTCGCACAGTTTTCCTGGATATTCCCAGAGTTCCCGTTTCACAATTCCCAGCTCCATTCACCCACCTCCTTCCCTCGCCCACGTTTTGGCAGTGATTCGACTTCAACACTTCAATATGCTCGCTGACTGCCTGTCTGCCTTTGGTCGTGGCCCTGGCCTGCCTGCCTGACTGCTGCTGCCTCTTCGAATGATTCTGGCTCTGCCTCAACATCAGCCGCTGCCATATAACATTCATTTTATTTTGTGTTTGGTCTTGTCCCTCCTCCGTTCCGTGCCGCTGCATGTGTTCATGTTCTCCCTACTGGTCGCTAAAAGCCAGTAATGTCCTTTCGCCACACTCGACTGCATTTTTCTTTAACACTTCAATATACACTCGCCCTTCCCGAAAACGAAAAACGTAAAACGAACAGAAAAAAAAGAAGCATTTTGAAAAATGTGTAAAAAAGTGCCCATTCACAGCTTTACAACGCGCTCGAACATCAACGAAACTGCAGCCCACAACTCGCCATCTAAAATCCGGGCCAATACTCGTTGCCAATATCTATGCAGCATCCTTTTGCATTGACTCGTGTCTAGTTTTGCGGTTGCCAGCGACAACTGCTTTTTGGTCTCAGCTCTGCGGCCCTTGAATATGCAAGGAATTAAGTAGTCTTTACCAAAAAAAAAGGAAATAACTAAAAACCCATAGAACTCCCAAAAAAAAGTAGTACACGAAGAGTTTAAGCCAGCTCCAAAGGCTTACTGCATGATGCTAAAGGTATTGCCACAAAAAAAAAAACAAAAAACTAAATAGAAACAAGCTTAAAAATAAATGTAAATTAATGCAATCCACCAAACGTTGGCCAGTGGCCAATGTGGTGTTAGTGGTCAGATAATTGTGGTGTACAGCGAATGAATGAAGAAAACGTTTTCCATTCAAGAGATAATGCTCTTTGATATGGGTTTGCATACGCTGCCAAAAAATATCCAAAAAGAAAACCATGAAGACGTTTTTAAGAAAATCTTTTGCATAGTCTGACTTAAGTACAAATTTATAAGAAACCCACAATTGGGTGTGCTTGACTTTTAGATACCCGTTACCGATGTTGTATAAAGGCAAAAATGGACTGTATTATTAAAACATACGAAATTAATTAATAATATTGACATATTAATAGATTTAACAGGTTAAGCAATGATTATTTATTTAAGCTTGCAACATTTTATTATATCAGTAAACTCAAATAAATCCTCAAAAGTAGTACTGATTATATTTATATTCCAACCAAAATATAAAAATTCGAAACTTCACATATTATAAATATTAATTATGTCGATGAAATATAAATTTAACCAAATTTAAATTTAAATTTGTATAGTAAAAGTTTTCCTATATATTGAATGTATTCCTCATTTCTTTTTATTCTTTGTTTCTTTTCAGGTAAGTAACCCATAATTTATGAATGAACTTTTATTTAATTCAGTAAGTAGACAATGCAAACAACAAACAATTCAGAGTCTCACCCCCCGAAGAGTCAATTACAAAGCCATTAACTGTTGCTATTAACGCCATGCAACTTGTCCAATGCCAACCTCGACCATTTGTGATCCATCAAATTTGCAAATGACAAAAAAACAGCTAAAGAACTGAAGTGCCCGGCACAACAGATACCCTGTCAATGGATTGAATATTGTGACTCTCTGGCTAATTAATAGAATATACAATTTGTAGATTAATATGGTGGTCAAGCTCTGATGCTTTGCACATTAAGTACAGGGTATAAGAAAGGACTTGCGAGTATACATAATCAACTTGAGTTGCATGTCAGGCCAAAGACAAATGATGAAAGCCGCTGCAGCGATGGAAGCCATGGGAAGCCGTGGAAGCGACACAAGCAGTGGGAATGGGAATTGCAATGAGCTAAAAACTTGGATGAGCCACAACCAGATAAAGGACAGCAAGGACAACGAGGACAACGACAAGTATGTCAACGCGTTGTCCATGAAAGTTAGCTGCGGCTCCTATTTTATCCAGTGGCTGCACATTTTTGCTTTTAGATTAATTAAAATTGCTGCTGTTGATGTTGCAGTAGCTGTAGCTGTTGCTGTTGCTGTTTGCATTAATTGCCGAGTTGTCCATTCATTTGGCAAATGATGCAGCTGGCAAAGTTTTTAATTAAAATATAATGTAACATTTGATCGGACTGAACTGACGCAAACACACGCATACATGCAATATACATAGACATATATTCTATGCCTAGTGCATAGAAGGCAGCAACTGAATACCTATCAACTTGATGGACAGACTGGACACGGCCATACACAGTAATTAAGTCTAATCAGAATTTCCAACAAGCAAAAATCATGCGTGTCCAGTGCACACACACGGCAAGCAGGCAACGCTGGCAAGGCTAGCAGGACGACAGGCACAGAGAGAGAGAGAGATGCCTGCAGGACTCATGCAGGATATCCAATTCTCTGGCTCTCTCGCAGCTGCCTCTCTCTCTTGCTCTTTTATCAATGCTCTGCTCTGTTCGGTTTCGGTAACATGAGCTTCATTAGTGTATGCAATAATGGCAAACATTTTTTGCCTGCCAGGCCTGAGCGACGGCTACGTCGCTGACGCCGATGCCGACGACAGAGTGGCTGACATGGCCAACACGACGTATGCGTAACACAACTGCCAAGCATGAAAGTATAGAACTCTCCGGACAGCTGTGCGTGTGTGTGTGTGTGTGCGAGTGTGCGTGTTATTTGATAGCAAAATGGATGCTTCCAGCGAATGCAACTGCATTGAGTTGCATGACATGCAGCTGCTGCTGTTGCTGTTGCTGCTGCTTCTACTACGGTTGCAACTGCAGCACTCGTGATTTGAATTTCGTATTTGAATTTGAATTTCGATATATGAAGTTTGCCAGTCATAGGTTTTTAATTATTTTGTTTGGTTTTCCTAACCATTGTTCAAATGCGTAATGCCCGTTTGCATGCGTATGTGTATGTGTATGTGGTTTTGTAATGCGCACATAATTGATGTCCTGGCAACTGTGGATTGAAGGCTGAATCTGAATCTGCACACGTGTCCGACTCTGGTCCAGAGCACCAGCCAGGCAACCGAATGTAGTATTATCTGCACAAAGCTGGATTTTGGTTACATTTGTTTGAAATTGTTATTTCTTGTAGCTCGCATTTGATATTCCTATTGGATATTCGAACCTGAATATTGTGAAATTCATCAAAAAAATATTATTGTCAGCCTACAAATGGCAAATTTTATGAATTTAGACATGTGTTGTTTGCCGAACAGTTCGAACGATATTGAATGTCACTTAATTGCTCAGTTGCAGAGTATTTGCAATTTATTTTTCATTAATTGGATATTCGCATGAATTTCATTGTTAATTTTGTGGCTGTGAAATATCACTTTGCATTTAAATTTTTAATCATACTCTTACTTTAATTATTACGTACAATTTTATTAATTGAAACGAACTTTGTATAGGATTTTACCCGTTTGCCGTAGGTGCTTTTTTGGTATACAAAAGTACTTTTTAATTTGAATAGTATGCACAGTATTAGAATTCTATCCACGACTTTTGAAGTTCCCTTCCTTGCGTATTTCAAATTATTTCTTGTTTCGATACCTTGTTGACTATATGAATATTTTCCCATGCTCTTACTTTTGTCTCCTTCCTTCCCCACTGTCATATTTCAGTTGCATTTCCTTTTGATAACCCTTCTTCTGTTATTTGGTTTTGCTCGATGACTGCCTCATAAATGCACCTTTGGCAGGACGCCTTGAAGTACCTTTGTGTCTATTGGGCAAAAGCAGCTTTTATTTGCTGCTTATGATTGCTCATCTGCCTAGGCCTGGACCTGTTTTTAATTAAGTTCTGGCTCACTGACTCATACTACCACAGAGTCAGAGGGAAAAACACACACACTCACACACACAATTACTTAGAGACACAGAGAGAGATAGAGAGGGAGAGATTTTGAGATGCATTTGCAACTATGCAACCAAATGCTTAACGCTTGAATAGCTGCAAAGTTTTCAAGGTTTCTCGTCGTTTGGTAATAGCGATCAGTTGCTGCCAAAGTCTAATTGCATGGAACGAAACAAACGACTTGGATAAGAAGTGTAAGAGCAGAAGAAGGAGCAGAGCAGAAGAAGATGGGAGAGATGAGAGTGAGCGCATAAAAAGCGCAGTGCGAGCACGTAGCATATGTAAGAACACTACTTTGCATGTGTGTGTGTGTGTGTTAGTGTAGGAGTATTGGTGTGTGTGGACGATGAAAAGTATGCTATGACTAAAAGTTGGCAAACGGCAACCCACTTGGCATGTCACTGGCAGATGCAGACGCTGCCTGAGGATATCAACGCCAACTTTAGCTGTAAAAAAAAGCAAAAATGATTGTGGAGTAAGTAGTGTGGCTTAAAGGGGGACTGAGAACTGCTCGTAACATATCTTGTCGTCGTCGTTGTCGTCAGCGTCGCAGTCGCAGTCGACGTCAGAGTCGTTGTCGTTGTCGCCAGCGAATTGTTGCATAAAAGTCAAAAATCTTCAACTTCAGCATCAACTATATAAATGCGACGCTGCTGCTGCGCGCAGCGCTGCTCAAGTCGTCAATGGCAACGGCACTTGAGTGTGCACACACACAGTCGCATACCCCATATCGACATTCTCATCCTCGTTGTCGTCTATCATGGCAAAGTGCTCATATTTGCTCAACGAACGAGCGCCATCACATCGCATCGCATCGCATGGCATCGCATGTCCTTTTTTTGTCCTTCGACTTACGTTTGCCTGCTGCCTGACTCACTGACTGACTGACTGACTGGTTATGGATATGCCTTTGAGCGTTTTAAATTTCATATTGCAACTGCAGTCGCCGCTCGTCTCAGTCTTCCATTCTCTGGCTCTCTCCACTCTCGACTATTTGCACACACACTCAAAAGCATTGCGACCTTTTTTAAACTCAATAACTTAGCAGAAACTTTTCTACGAAATACTATATGTACATGGCCACATGCAATTATGTTGCCAAACTCAATGAAATCTCGCACATATAAACTCACAAACACACACACACACACTCACAAGCGCTCATGCAACGAAGCATCATTTTTACACACAAATCATTCACAGCCAAGTGTGCATTCAATCGTATCCAGAATCTGCCCATCTCCCAAACATTCTCTACTCCTCTTTCCCTTCCCCTTTCCCTGACCATGCGCTTGGCATATGCATATAGTGCCAATAAAGCGTGCACCAATGCAGCTCATCAGGCAGCAGTCACTCAATACACTGAGCGAAAAAAACTATTAATATAAAAGTATATCAAAATGTTATTCGTTTTTAAAACATAGTTTAAAGTATAGATACAATTATAAAAACATGAAAATTTATGTGTAACCATAATATGAAAGACAAAAGTACTTACGAGAATGAAAAATTAAAAATAATGATGTCATTAAGAAATAATTAAAAATTCAAATTCATTGATATATAGTTTTACTATACAAAAATAAAGAACAATTGTATAAAAATATTTTAAATAACAATAGTATTTTTAAAAATTATAAATATATTATAATAATATATTTTGAAAAGAAATTATGCAAGTCGAATTAAAATATTAAATAAATAATTTACTTGCGTTAACTTTTGCTATATACGTATTACCTAGAAAAAGCATATTAAATAATACCAATTTTATTAATAGCTACAAAATAATAAAAATTAAAAGACATTTTAAAAAGAATATGTATCTTAGTTATTTGCAACATATTTCTATTCTTTTATTAAATATGTATGTTTTTTAAAAAAAATTCTAATTTATACATATAAAATGTCATTATTATTATATTTAATACAAAACATAAGTTTTAAATAAATCATTAAATTTATTTAATATTATTATAAATTCTTAATTAATGTTTCAAAACTTTTCTTAAGTCATTAAGAATCCAAATACAAGTATAATTCTTTTATTTCTCAGCAATAGTCACTTTATATATTAGTTAGTCTATTTTCTTCAATTTATAGTATAGTATTCTTGCAGTGTGTGTGCTTGCGAGTGTCTCGTATAAGTTGCTGGACATGCAATATTCAATTTTTCAATATCTGATACTCTGTTCGAGGTTGGCTCTAGGCTCAAACAGAAGCAACATCAGCCACAGCAGCTTTGGCAAAAATCAACAGCCCAGACTCTGTTTCTGGGTCTATATGGCTTTTGGAACTCTGTCTCTGGTTTTGCTTGTTTCTGTTTACTGCTTTCGATGGTGATGCTGGGGATGCTGCTGCTGCTGATTCTGGTTGTGACTGTTCTCTGGCCTGTCTGTGCATCACAGTGATTAATGTCTGTGGCAAATGCATTAAATTCTGTTAAATGTATTACAATTTTGCCATGCTGCAGCTTCAGCTTCAGCTACAGTTGCAATTCTTGTTACTGTTGTTGTTGTTGTTGTTGCTGCTAGTATTGCTGTTGTTCCATACTCCATCCATCGAAACAGTTTCACACCAATAGCTACGCTCTGCCTGCGTCTGGCTGATTGATGGTCGCTTCATCTGATGCTTCTTGCTGCTGTTGTTGTGGGTGGTTTTCAATGTAACTTGCTTGTCTGTCGCTTGTCGGTTGATGCTTCAAGCTGGTTATGAATTTGTACAGTTTTCTGTTTCCAATATTGACCATTGACCAATGTCTGTGCTTCCTGTATGTCTTTTTTTTCGTGAGAGCTACGTAAAAGTCAGAAAGTTTATGCAAATAAATAGAGCAATTTGGCAAACGTCAATCAGTATTTGTAGAGCAGGTGAATTTGAATATGAGTAGCATTTGTTCGCAATTTCTACACAAAGTTTTTATTGAATAAGTTTGAGTTGAATGTTTCTAAGAAACAATTGTTAAAGATACAATATTAAAATTTATAGTATAATCCAGTCTCCTACTTATTCTGTATACTAAAGCAATTAAATGGTTATTCAATTATGTGCATTTAAATGCTATGAATTAAAACTTGATGTGTTAAATGCATTTAAGTGTTATGCAAATGAAGTTGCATTTATTTTTATAATCCAACATTTTTATGATTATTCAGCTCATTTAAATTATAAAAGATATTAATATGAAATGCAAACGCATTTTATTTAATCACCCCAACATGATCTTAAATTGATTAAAAGAGTTCTTTCTATATGGAATTTCAATGAACTTGAATCGCAATAAATAAATCACATATTATCTGCTGTTTGATCAGTTAATAATTTTCGATTGCTATTACTTGCGCCAAATCTACAACTTAACCTTAAACTCTTTGAGTGCCAAATCCCAAGCACACACTTCAAATGCCAAAGAGCACAACAATCTCAGTTTTAAGCCACACACACACACACACATTGAGGCACTTTTGTGCCTTGCCTTTTTATAGCATACTTAGCTGCGCAGCCTTATGCTTAATGCCAATTCAATTTATAAAGTGTGTGTGTCTTTCTCACAGCTGCAGCTACAGCTACAGATTGAGATACGCACCGCAGCGTTTTGGCAAACAAGTTTTGCACACTTGAAATTTTTGTGATTGATGTGCTTTGGCTACATTCGACTCAACCAACCGACTTCCCGCCTTCCTCCTGCCTCCCTTATGCCACTGTTTGACTTTGATGTCTCTAACAGTTACTTGCTATGCGTGTATGTGTGTATGTGTGTGTGCATCTTGAGCCGGCGAAAGTTTTAATTGCTTTTTGCAATTAGAACTATTAGTGAGTGCGCCGGCTTACAACTGAGTCGCTGCAACAGTTGACTGCACAGCCGCAGCAGCAGTTAAAACTCCAACTCACACACACATACACACATTCTCAATCCTTCTCCCATTACTTTGAATGCCACCCATATTTCACCCCCAGAACATTTTCTCCTCCACATTTATCTAAGCAATTCATTTAATTGCTTTGCAATTTTCATATCATATATGTATGTATGTATAAAGATTTGTGCTTCTATTTTGTTTGTGGAGGGTTAGAAATGTTTAAAGATGCAGAAAAATAAAAGATTTCAATATAAGTAAAAATAAGTCTAATGATATAATGTTGGTTATATAGATAACTCTTGATTGTTGATAATTGATAATATGTGTAAAAGATTAGTTTGATTAACTTAAATAATACTGCTTCTTGCTGACGATTTACTGACAACTGATGAGCCATTACTGAGGACGGATGATATCGATTGCTTCGTGTCAATCAACTTGCTAATGTCAACCGATATCAATAGAGTCTATCGAATAACCTGCATCTCTGGTTCATAAATATTGTTCATTCAATGAAAATTTTAATAAATATAAGTGTTGACAATGAGAAAATATATTACATTTCGTTTTGTTTCTTCACATAAAATGTGGTCAATTTATTTTCGATGAATAAATCGTAATCATGTTTAGAATAAAAGCTGGTCATATTAGCATTAGATTATGTTTGTTTCCAGTTATAGATAAAGTTGTGAAAGAAGTTGTTACAAATAAAATAAGTCCGTAAGCCGTAAAACGAGTAGCTTACCAAATTTTTAATTGATTTATGTATTTTCGCACATAGAAATCATATTGAGTTTGTCGTCTTCTGCAACTGAAGTTGGTTTCTTTTGCTGCTGTTGCTGTTTCTGAGTGGCAGTTGGTGATAGAGTGTGTTTTCCTCTCGCTCTTGACCCTTCTTAGAACTGGGCAACAAAATCGAAATCATGTTGTGGGCACTTTGACTATTTTCTATGTCGCCACACCAAACGATTTTCTCATATTATTGTTGTTGTATTCTATGGTGTTGTTGTTGTTTTTATTCTTGTTGCTGTTTGTGTCGCAATCCTTTTGCATGTTGCAAAACAAATCAACTTTCCTGTTGCTGTGGGGCATTGGAAGCGAGTTACAAAATCGAACGATGAGTTGCATTCAATGGCAATCACAGCAAAATAGATGGAGCAGCGGCGTCGAAAAAATAAGTAAAGAGGATGTAATATGTATTATTTGTGATAATTGAATCTATAAAACAAAATAATTGTAGTTAATGTGAGTTGCTTAAAAATATTGCAAACAAACAACTAAGTAAGTAACGGAGAAATACATTGATATGAATGTAGTTTGTATTAGAATAAATTTAATGAAAAGAATAATCCATATTATTTAAAAAAAATTTAATTAAATTCAATTTATGAATAATTATAAAAGCCTACTACACAAATATTGACTCTTAAAACGCTTTAAGTGCTTATATTAATTTTTAAAATATATTTTCGAAAATAACACATTACTTTTTCGACTTTAACCAATATAAAAATAGTTAAACTTTCATAAATTGTTCTTCCCTCTTGCTGCAATTGTTGGCCCACGCCTCTGTCATATATTTTTACTTGTATTCTCGGCTTTAGCTGGGAGCTGCTTTCGTTTCGCTCTTTGGCACCCCCCTTGACTATTTCACTTGTTCGCCACCCTTCAGGTGGGGACTCTTTGACTGGTTTTGTATTAAAAAATTAAACTAGATTTCCCTTTAGTTTTGCATGTTGCACACACACACACACACACACACACAGCCGCCGCGAGCAAATCGCTTACTTTGTGCTTTGACTTGGGCTTTGCCTGAGTGTACCTTTTACCCGTCTCACTTTCCCTCTCCACTCTTCACTCGCCTGTCGCTGTGTTGTCCTGTTTTGCCGTGACCAGTGCCAATTTCGATTGCATTTCGAGAAGCAATTTCAATACGCCTCAGAGCCTCAGAGGGTTGTATGAGGCAGCAAACGCGCGCACAACGGTTTTTTTAATTGCCATGTGCTCAGGGTCGATGTCGACAGCGATGTCGCAGGACCTGTGCTCTGGCTCCTTTTTGAAAATATGAAATCATAACTCAGCCAGGGGACTCTACTCACTCGCCTAGTCAGTCAGTCAGTTGCTGCGCGTCGCCAGGACGTCGCCAATGCCAATGACTAATTATGAAATGTTTGATTTCCCCGGGGACACAAAGCGCGACGAATATTTTGCGGCATGCTAGCGAGTTGATACCTGACACAGGACAAAGCTGTTTCACGTTGCTGATGCGCCTTTTTGTGCTCCTTGTTTTTTACTTCATTTCTTTTTTGGTACAGACAATCAACAAGAACAGCAGCAGCTGGCAGAAATTCGTCATATATAAATTTTGCCGGGAAATGAAATGAAAAATCAAAAACAAATTGCACAGAAATGTAATGAATTTTAAGCATTCCACACATGCATACACAACATATTCCGAGATGTTCTGGGTGTATGCGAGGGTGTGTGTGTGCAGGTGTCAGTGTGTATGTGAGTATGTGAGAAGTTGTGTGTTTGTGTGCTTTTGACAAGTGTCTAGTAAGGCCATGTCAGTATTCGGCCATGTCTCTTTGCGGTTGGCCACAGGGTGTCTGTGACAACGACGACAACGACGACAACGACGACGACTCCTTCGTGTCCTGTGTGTATGTCCGTGCCAGGCATGACAAATATTTTGCAACTTCTCAGTGGCTACAAGTCTGTGAGTGAGTCACAGTGCGAGTGTGTGTGTGTATGTGAGTGTGTGTGGTTAAACTTTAAAATATTTGTGTTGAAATTGCACTTGATTTAATTGTTGTTGCTGGCGCTATTTCTCTGTTTCTCTTGTTGCTGTTGTTGTTGTTTTTGCTGTTTGTCTCGTATCATTTACAGGCAACTTTTCTGCTTTGTCTGCTGACTTCAACAAAAGTCACTTGCAGGCTCAAAATCAAAGCAATTGGATAGCAAATGAGCTCAATGATGAGCTGCTTGATGCTCTGTAAACATTTATAGAGATTGATTTAAATTATATTAATTTAAATATTATTTATAATTTCAAATATAATACTATAATATCATAATATTTATCCTTCATTTGTAATTTCAATATTCTGTAGTTGTTTTAAATTTAATAAAGCAAAAAATAAATGTGAAAAATAATGTTTCTTATATTTATTAATATACTTTATTTATTTATTAACTGTCATTACTATTCATTTATTGTAGCAAAAATATACTCTGTGTTTAACTTTGGCTCGTCAAGCAACTTTTCCTTTATGTATTTTACAGGGCAAAACGCTTGTCTCTTACTTTCTTTTTGGTCTGACCGCTTTAAGCTTAAAATCTATGCGAAATCAAAGTAACAAAGAACCGCAACAAATTTGCCTTAGGCTGAATGGAACAGAGAAACGAGGAGAAACGGGAGAAGGGTCTGAGTGATGGGGCTGACTGGCCAAATGGTCGACTGTTGATTTGACCAAGCTGTGATTGAATTGTCGTAACCCCAAGTTGTCCACCTAACATCTCATTCCATTCTTTCTCTTTCTTTCGTTCTCTCTGCTTATCTGTGGCTATCTATCTATCTCGTATCGCCGTGATGACATTTTCCAGTGACTGAATTTTATGTTGATTACAGATTAAGATTGCAACATTTTCCTCTGATATTGACAATAATGCCTTTGAGCATTATCTGCCATGCTGCCCTTGGGCCTCCACCCAGTCCACACAGTTATCCCCCCAAGGTCTGTGTCCCCCTTCCCCTCACACTCTCCTTTCTTAGTGTCTCCTTATGTCTCTGTCTATCTCTGGATATCTCTGCTTCTTTACTCGCTGCCAAAGTGTTAATTTGGTTGAGTGGGTTTTTGGCTCGATTTGAATACTATACATATACCACTCGAGTCGAATATTCTACAACATCGACTTCGACATCGACATCGTCATCGCTACACACATTCACAACATTTGTATGTAGATAGATATTTTGTATTTATATGGGAGAAAACACAGTCGCTGTGGCAGTGGCAAACGACAATGGCCACAGTGTGTTGATAATAATGAGCTGACAGCTTGGCATTAGTTGCATGGATTGTAGATTGTGTTTGTATGTAAAATGTCTAGGGCTTAGTAACATCGTTGTCAACATTTTCATGTTGTCTGCACACTACAGCTGGTAATTAATTTTAAAAAACGCTTCGGGCTAGTCAAACAAAGTGTAACAGGATATTAATTACATTTGACGACTGCCAAGCGGAAGTGTTAAAGTGTGTAAAGACGATAAACTGACAAGTAGCAGGAACAGTAGCAGCAGCAGCAACAACTACAGCAACACCAACAGAAACTGTCAACTTAAGCATTGCCATCAACTGCCCAGGGATTGAGCATAGGCAACATCTCGATTAAACAACACCATAAAGCTCAACTCACATGCCGCTCGACTAAGTTTTTGGCAGATGTGCCAATAAAAACTTTAATTTAAAATGTTTAGAGATGAGTAACTATGAAAATACTTTGACTTTGTTTGGATAATTGAGCAGCAGAATCTATGACATAGTTTTGAGTGTGGGATATTTTTGTTTATTAATTATTTTTATTATTTAAGTATTAAATACGAACTATAATGAGAGTTAAGGTACATTAAACCTTTTGGAAAACAATTAACAATCAACTAAAAAACAAAGGTAAAAAAAATAGAAAAAAAAATATTTTCAGTAAAAGCTATGATATAGTTTTAAGTTTGCGACAATTTTGCCTATTGAATTTATCTTAATTTTTTCAATAAAACTATTTCAATCTCAATTTAAGCATGTGACAATATTATTGAATTTATTTTTGATATTTTAAAATAATTTTTTTGTCGATTGAGTTAGTTCGAATATGATTTATTTTCTGTTAACAGCTTCATTATTGAGAATATTAAAGTGAAAGATTTAATATTAAATGATTTCTTATATAGGTAATATTTTTTTAATTTCTGCCTTTTTGATATTTATTTATATTTCAAATACTAAATGGAATCTGTTACATACTTAGCGACCATCACTTTGACAAACTACGACAGGTGTGCGCTTACATCTCTTAAATAGAGTGTCCGAACAACACACAAACACACGCATACACACACACACACACACGCACACTCGTTTAAAATTCGATTATGTAAACAGCAGCAACAATAATTACAAAGCGAAATGGCAGCAAATAAAAGCAGGAAAAAAACTGAAAAAAAGAAAAATGCTGCCCCCAACATGACTATAGCTTTTAAAGCAATTTTTTGTTATTCAATTTTGTTGATATTTGTTGTTGTTGTTGTTGTTGTCTTGGTAGTCCTCGACCAACAACGTAATGAAAATTCAGTTTTCATGTACTCAACTGCTAATGACAGTTTTTTAATGATGTCGGACGCTAGCTGCATCCACACACATACTGTTGAAAAATAAATAAAAATACACAAAATGAAATAAAAATTAAATGGATGAAAGTTGCGCCAGCAACTCGCATAACAAAACGCCAAATGGACATTTAATAGGATAGACGTCGAAGTCAGCGTCGTCGTCGTCGGCGTCGAGCACTCGCCGTAATGCCATTTTATTTAATTTCTGTATTTTTTCTATAAATTATTTCAAACATAAATCTGAGGGTGGCGCTGCTGCACTGTAAAATACATGGCCAAAGAGCCAGGTGGCAAAAAGAGTGTTGCCTCCTTGCCAACGACGCACCGTTGAAACAAAGCACTCTACACAAATTTGGTTGTAACGAATTTAATGTAACTTTGCCATTATTCAAAATAAAAATGGGTTAAAAATAAATTCATTATTATTTTGAATGGGTTTTTTTATAACCAAAAAGACAATTAATGTAAATAAGTTGAAATTAAAGTTAATCACAATAGATCCTCAATTCAATTTTTTGTATTTTGCAAAAGAAAAGCAAGCAATGCAAAAAATACATTGTAAACAATTGAAAACTAATTAACTAATTTCTAAAATCTTCAAATTTTAAAGAATACCAGTTTGTTGGTTTCTACTAGTCCTTTAAATGTAAAATTTAAAAAACGTAAATTGATTTCTTTAGAAATCTTTCTTCACCTCATAGCCAATCTATTTCTAATTTAGAAATTCATTTCCTAAATTTTCCCTAAGGTAAGTAAGCCTTTTCCAAATGAATTTTATGGAACAATATTATCAGGTTTTTTATGATCTTTAAATTATTATTTCATTCAGGTACATTTTGCTCTCGTTTTAAAATTTTATTAATAATATTTTATTTCTGAAACATTTTTTTTTTAAGGTTTTGTGTCTAATATAACTTTTTTCTTATATTTATTTTATTAAGTTTGTTTACATAATCTAAATACTTATTAGTTTTTTATTGTCATTTATTTTATGATTTGCTTTTCTATATAATTTTTATTTGATTTTTATTGATTGTAGAGTTCTTTTTGATATTTTTATTTATTTTGGAACTGTGTAATTCATTTCAATTATTTTCTTAGTTTATGTATTGCACTTTTTTGTTTGTAGTAACTTTGAGTTACTTTCTGTATAACCGTGATATCACGGCTTTTGTCTGCCATATCTAACCACATTTCGCTGGGCATGGGTTATGAGTTTGGTCGTACTGCAGGTAACTTTAGCTGCCATCTCTCTCCCCTTTGTCTCAATGCCCTGCTCTTAATGCTGCTGCTGCTGCTGCTGCTACTGTGAGACGCAGTCAACCTCAACGCAACTAAGCTGCGGTCCACAGCAGCACTTACCAAAGCAGACCTCAAAAAGTTTGCACCCACACGATGCCGACGACGACGACGATGACGATGGTCGATGCCAAAGCGTCCGCTGCGACTATAAAAAGGTGCAAACAGCAGAAATACGATGGTGGTAACAGGGTTGCATGGTGTGAGAGAAGGGGGGAGCGTGGGGAGTGATGAGAACGTCGCCGTCGACCGACACTAAGCCTGAGTGCATTTTCTTGTTGTTGTGTACGCGCGCGTAGTTTGTTTGCCGTGCGTAAAATCCGCAACGTTACGCCATTTTGTGTGTGCTTTCTTTGTGTTGTGCTGCCCCCGTTGTTCTTGTTGTTGTTGTTGTTGTTGTGTTTGCTTTTTTGTTGTTTTTTTTCTTTTTTGCTTTACAACCCAAGCGTACACCCTGTAAAATGCAAAAAAGGTGCGAAAAGTGTGGCCAGTGCTGTGTTGCTCTTGTTGCTGGTAGTTTGTCGATGCTGACGCTTTGATAGTCTCTGACAGAGAGAGCGAGAAAGAGAGAGAGACGTAGGAAGAGTGGGCAAGAGGGTGCTAAAGCAAGATGAAGTGCGAGGAGAATCTTTTCTGCTGGGTTTTAATATACAACACAACCTTTGGTTGTTGCTCTTTTACTCGTCGTTGTCGTCGTTATTGTTGTTGCTGTTGTTGCTGTTGTTGCTTAGCCCGTAAAAATAAAAGCCACGTTATTAAGTTAAAAGCACGTGCAACTTGTTGTTGCCACTGAGCCGCACCAGTCAAGCCAACCCAGCCAAGGCAAGCCAGTGCCTTGCCCCCTCCTACATCATTTGCCAGCCTGCTGGCAGTTGCTTTTATTGTTATTACTACAATACATTTGGCACTCGGCACTATTTTTGCTTGCCACTTTTTGGCTGCATATTTTCTCACCTTTCAAGCGTGTGTTTCTCTCTCTCTCTCTCTCTCTTTTGGTGTGTGTGTTTATGTTTGTGAATGGACTCGCTTTTTAATGGCTCCCGCCTGGGTCCTGCAGCTAGTTGTTTATCATGATTTTGCCTGGCAGCCACCACATCACTGCATTCATTTGGTGATCTTAAATCAAAATGTTTTATTCCCTCTTCAGCTGCAAGCAGTGCTGCTTGAATAATGCTCAACACTGATCAACAGTTGTCGACAAGTTGAGTATGCTTTCAGTTTACTTTAAAATGTTTTTGAGGAAGAGCATTGCATAGTCCACAAACGTTCATTAACGTTGATTCCGCTTGCTTTGCGTTAGCTCTAATAATCAACATAAAAACAAGCACATCAACAGCAAAACGGATACTGAAATTGTTTTGCACTTAATGGCATTTTAAATAAACTACACGAGGCTGTAAAAAATACTGAAATTTACCATTGTACAGAGAGGCACTTTTAGCCACTTTAATGGAGGGCCAAGTAGATTATTGCCGCGCCAAATGTGCAAATAAAATGCCCAAATGGTGCCCATAACGCGGCCAGGGACCCTAGTAATAGTCCAAAACTTAATAAAAACAGACGCCTGCTCTTTTTGTATGATGGCTAATATATATACACAATATTTGTATGTGATTCTGACTTTAATAGCATACTAAAACTAGGCCATTGTCGATGCGCCAAAAACTTATGTCATGTTAAATAATAAACACTGCGAATATTTCGTTGTTCTTTAGGCTCATATTTAAAATATGGCGGTTTTACTATTGTGTAAGTTAACTTCTTAATTTATAATAAAAATTATGTGCATTTCACCGAAAAACGAAAAACTTCAAGCTTCAATGTTTATGCAAGTGAGGTTAAAATATTTGCTGGATATTGTACTATAAGTATTATAAAAATAAATAATGCCTACAAGTCAAAACTTTCCATATTTCAAATTCTTATTATTGAAATTTATTCTTTGATCTTCTCAATATTGTAAAATGGGTTTGAAAACGTGGTAGTTAGAACAATTGGAATACAATTTTCAGCACTTTTCATAACCTGAGCTTGTTTCTACATTTGTGTAATGGATTAATGTCAGTTCAATTACATAAGAAAAATAGATAAAAACCATAGAAAATCTAAAAAACTTTATTTTTAAATTTTAATTTCATTTAAATTAAAAATAAATGGTAAGATAGATTAAATTATAATTTCTTTATACTATTGTATTGAAAATATATAAAAAAGAATTAAACAAATTTGTTCTTTTTCAATTTCAAAGCCAAATGCAATAAGAAATAGATTACAAAATAAATTAAAATCACCTTCTTTCATATTGTGATTATTTATTTTTATGTTATAAAATTATATTAAATACATTAATCTGCTTATTTTTATTGTCAATTTCCATATTTATTAGCAATAAAATTTAAAGTAATATCACTTCACTTATTTAAATATTATTATTTAACATTTAAAAAATTATAAAATCAGTTGGATTGCGCTCAATTTGTTGACGCCAAAATGCAATAAGTAATAGCTTACAAATACGTTTTGCATACACATTTAGAATGCAATTGTAATTGTGCAAATAAATTACCAAAATTTTACATAATAATTACATGAAATGCATTGAAATGCTAAGCGACTTTAAGCAACTAATTCAATTAAAATTTTGCAATCGCCTGTTGGCTGTTGTGTGGATTGAGTCCGCTGCGCAGCTCGATGAACAACTGCATAAACAAATGCAAGAGCTGATTGTATTGACAGCAACAAAAACAACGACAGCAACAACAACAACAACAACAGCGACAATATACAATGATAATGAGCAATACAAGTGGCAAGAGAGCCCCAATTCGAACACAGAGCCTGCTGCTGCTGTTGCTGCTGCCCCTTGCTGTGTCCTGTAGCCATTTGCCTGATAGCCATCAATGCCATGAACAAAACACGAACCAGGGACCTCGGGGAGATTGACTGAGAGGATGCAGAGACAAGAGAGAGAGAGAGAGAGAGAAAGAGCAAGAGGATGGTGTATATTATAGTATAGAAAAGGCGACAGGCGCTTTTCATTCGTGTTGATGTTGCCGATGATGAAGTGATAATAATTAAATTTGCATAATGCTAAGTGATTAAGTTGTTGTCAACTGTTGTCGCTCAGTTGTTGCCCATTGCACACGATGTCAATGTCCCGCAGCTGCCATTGTCAGGCGCTGACCGTGTTCAATTTGATGTACAACATTCCAAACAGCCGAGGCGAAAACGATTGCAAAATCGCAGGCAAAACCTGCCCAGCACTCGATTGACTCGATCTTTTGGGAAATACTCCGGGAAATTGCCTGCTGTGCTGTTGCTGTCTTGGGTCAAGTGCAATTTTGCATTGCGTGTCCTCGGCCAAGTGTCGAGGGATTAATTTTGTTATGTTTTCTTCTTCTTTTTTTTGTTTGTTGTATTTTGCGCAACAAAACATTTACATTTAATTTGGCCTGTTGCGTTGAGCTTGTTAAACTAATTGAAGTGGCGCCAGCAAAGCGTCATAATGTCGTGCAACAGGCAACTGGCAACACGAAACAACCTTTGGACGCATTGCACATAATGACCTGGGTTGGGTAGAGCGTTGTTCGTTGTTGGTCTTCTAATTACAACGCTTATTTATAATTGATTTGTGGCAATTTAATTAATTTGAATTTAACTATTTAATGGGGATTACCAGGCCAGGCCATGCCAACCAAAACGTTCGCGCGCATATGTTCTCCGCTCTCTCAAAGCCGCATTTAGTTGCCCGCCGTACTAATTAGCTGTTGCATTTTAGATTAGGCCAAATAAGAGGAGGCAACCAAAAAAAACCAAAAAACATAAACCTTGCTCGTGTGGTTAATTGAGGCCTGACATCATTTCGGACGCCCACAGATGATTGGAACTGTCGACAAAAGTGTCATGACATTAGCTGAAAATTAGGTAATGTCAGAAGAGATTAATCTGCTAACAAGTTGAGGGATAAAACATGAAAAGTATATATAAACAATCAAAAAAAAGTAATAAATAAAGTTTACTCTAAAGTAGTCATTTAATAATCCACTTTCATTTAATGTCAATGAAAAACAAAATAGACTTACTAATAAAACTTTTTTTACGCTCTTTTTGCGGTCATACAATGCATTATTGTTAATGCATTTTGGTTGTTTGACTAACAATTTTACACTTGATTGGCACCAAATTAATTGTCATTTACTATATTTACAGTTATCTGGCACTAATTGCATTCGAAAAGTGCATTAAACACATAATGTTGTATTCGTTTTTTTTTCGTTGGTTTCTTTATGCTGATTGATGAGAACATTTGCATTTGGTTACAAAATCTAAAATTAATTGTATGCCACAAATTATTCAGTAATCGCAGCTTCGGTTACACAATGCATTTGATTAGTTTTATTTGCTAATAAATAAATTAAAAAGGTAACTAGAAACTCATTAGAATAACTTTTTATGGAAGGTTTTTATTGGTAGTTAATGCTATCAAATTAGTTTAGAGATATAACTTATTTATTTTATTAAATTTAGCCAACAATATTTTAATTGAATTACTGTCAGGAAGAACTAACGCAAGCACAATTGAACTTTTTGTATACAATATTTATGCTGAATATATCTATTTCAATCAAGTACAACTCAGGCAAGCAGAACAAGAATTTTAGTCATATGTTAGCTTGCTTCGTTAATAGTTTATTACCATAAACAGCACTCATTCTTCATCACATGCTTTATCTATCTTTTGATACAATGTGACACTCAAATAGCAGTGAGTAAAACAAATGAAATGATATTCAAATGGCTTGATGCCATTAGGCTGCTCTTCTTCGCTTGCAAGCTCATCAGCATCTTTAATTACCCGAGGCAAAAGCTGAGCTGAGCTGAGCTCCAGAAAACTTTAAGCACTTGTCTCTGCCAATGACAGTCCAGCCAAACAGTGAGTCAGGAGGAGAGTCGCAAACGGGGGGAAGCGGACAGTTCGCGCGCACTTCATAAAGTCACATCAATTTATTTCATTTCCTTAGTTAATTTCAAAGTGTCAACATAATAAATGAACTGCACGTAGCAACAACAAACACGACAACGAAGAAGGAACAACATTGTTGTTCAGTTGGTGTGCAAAAAGTTGTCGCATTTCAAATGGTTGCACGCAACAAATGAGCGCAGGACTCGCTCGCACAGGACTTTTTGAAATACGCATAAAAATGCAAGACAAATGCGACAAGCAAAGGGGACAAAGAGTAAAGAGCGTGCAAAAATGCACCAAAAACAATGCAAAACCGAAATGAAAACGACAACAAAAAAAAAAAAAAACACTCAGAAGGGGAAACAGAAATGATTAAAAAGGACATGCGAACACCTAAACGTCCGCGTTGGGAAAAATGCCACAAATGCAGCGACCGTGCAAATTTTCTTCATTTCCATTTTGACAAAACGCAAACACACAGACAGAAGACGCAAACGTAAGGCAGGAGGAACAGCAGCAGCGACTAAAAGCTGACGGACTGACTCCAACTCTGACATTGACAAATAATGAATGGGCAGCAGCAGAAGCAGAAGCAGCAGCAGCAGAAGGAACTGAAGAAAGCAGCCATAACGCATCGGGAGAAGAAGGCGTCGAGTCGGGTAAAATAATGACGAGGCGGCTAGATGAGTAGTTGGATAGCGTTCTGCGTCCTGCGTTGTGTGTAGGTGTTGTGCAGGAGTCAGAGTCAGAGATGGAGACAGGATGCAGAGGAAGAGGACTGAGAGTCGTCCCGGCGACGCCGCTTGAATGTGTCAAAATTGGAGCCACATTGTCCGAAACAGAAAACGTACGTCGGCAAATGTTGTGCAGAGAAAGGACAACGACAACGGCAACGATGACGCTTGGCTTGGCTTGACTGGGCTGCAATACCCAATGCCAAAACGGTAACCGCAAGGACGAGCTGACGAAGCTCGCGCGTTCGTTCGCTTGCTCTCGTCTTGGACTTGGACAAACAAAATGCCAGGACAAGGAAATTAAGACAATTGAACCGTTGAGGCGTGCGAGAACGTTACGAGCACATGGACGATGGAAGGTGCTCTTTGTGCATGTGTGCGTGATACGGGGGTGTGTGTGTGTGAGAGTGTGGGCGTCGTCATGTTGACATTGCAGGTGCGCCCAGGACTCTCACTCGCTTGTCCGCTCAACTTGTGGTCGTACATTGTCAATGGCGCAGAAAGGATAACAACACAGCACAGTAAAGGACAACGACAGCAGCAACAGCAACAACAACAACAACTAGAACAACAACAGCAACTCAAGCCAAGGGGTAAAAGCGACGTGTTGGCTTAAGTTATTAAAAAAGAAATAGAACAAGGGCAACTCTGACAACAGTTCAGAGAAGACTTCGGTGGAGCAGGAACAGGAGGTGGAAAAAACCATTGCCTGCTTTTGGGGGCAGGCTGCGGAAATAGAAAACAAATAATTGCCATGCAAAAAGTATTAGTTGCCTTATGGAGCGCACACTGTATATTCCCCCCCTCTCTCACCACTCTCCCTTCCTCACAGTCAATCCCTTGGTCTGTTGCAGTTTGAGAAAATAATTTGTTTAATGGAATGTAAATTTCATACTTAAGCAAATAAATGCGTTCGAGTGTGAGATACGTGGGCGTCGCAGTGGGCGTGGCCTGCCATTTTGCCAAGTTTATTTTCGTTGTTGTTATTGTTTTCGTTTTGCTTTTTCTTCGCTCAACGACAATAGTTTTTTGTTTGTTTCTCCCATGTTGATGAGACGAAGAGACAGTAAAACTATTTGTTGGCTATTTGCACAAGGGATTTTGGCTTATACTTATACAGCACAAGAAAGGGTAGAAGTTTTAGGATTGAGCATGTCTTGGTCCCTCAAAGCTTATGACGTATGTAGGGGGCGATTACAATTGATTGGAAGGTTGAAGAAGAAAAGGTAAAACAAACTAAGCCAGCTGCAAAATGATATTTAATAGAAATGCGGATTAGATATGGAAATGTGTGCCACAGACAATCTGATGAAAAGATAAGCGTTGTTGGTGAAGCAAATGTGGAAAATAAGAGCTTAATAAATCAGGGTTGAGATCATAAATAGAATACAATATATATGTGGGGAAAACACATTTTAGGTAAATTAAAAAAAATAATAACAGACCAGTAATAATTATACACCGCATTTAAATTATCTGGAAAAACAATTCCATAAATAAATGAGAGAAATGTTTTAGTATCTTGTTGTGCATAATAGAAAAATAAATAAGAAACCTTAAGTATTTAATGCAGTATAAAGTTTGCCGTGCTTGTAATACCGTGAATGAAAGACATAAATTGCTTTCGTTTTTTAATGGAAAATTGGAAAAAAACGTTATACCATAAGAAATAATACTTAGAGATGAATAACAGCGAACCTTTCATATTTTTTAGACATTTCAAAGAAAATAAATTTAATTTTTAATTTTTTTTTATTCAATTTTTGTCAAAGGCATCAAACAAATTTCGTTAGATATCTTATAAGCGCATTTCCATTATTTATAAAGAAACAGAAGAAAATTGTACATTTTACTTTATGAAATTTAGAAAGGAAACTTAAAGGGAAATGCATTTTTTTTATATTTAAAAATAATACAATGTTTTGGGTATTTCATAAATATGTTTATAATACGATTATTTGTAATAGACAAGATACAAAATTAATTAAGTTGAATATTTATTTGCTAGTTATAATTATTGTTATTCTGTCAATTCATATTTTTGTTGCAAATATTGAAAATTCATCTCACATGCAATTTATTTACTTTAAGGTGGATTTGAGATAGCCTTTCTTTTAGTTGATATTTTGAGACCATTCACTTAAGCTTCAAGCACAGCCATCGTTGAGCAGAAAATATATTTTCCTGCTATTGCTTTGCTGTCTTATATTTCATAATTTTCTGCTAACTGTGAGACACAATTCTATTATATTTTGGCAGCCGAAAAAGCGAGCAAAACCAGAAAGAAAGAGAAGTTATAATGAAAATGTCACATGCATTAATGACACTCAAGGTGACAACCCTGTTTGCAGTTGCATCATCGCACACGAGAGGGAGAAAGCGACAGTATGACAGTGAGGGAGACAGAGAGAGAGCGAGATAGAGAGAGAGAGAGGGAGAAAGTGTAACCATGTTTGACAATATTGCTGCCAAAAAGAGCTTTTTGTGATAGCCCTGCCACGCCTTGTGCCCATTTATGTTTGCTAGTATTAAACCTAAAAGATAAAAGGATTTCATAAATGCAACATGCTGATGTTGCTGCTGACAACAATGTTGCATTGCCTCTCTCTCTGTGTCTCTCCTCTCACTCTGCTGCCTGCCATGTTGTACTCATATAAATAAATAAAAGCAGCAGCTCACAGAATGTCCAACGAACTCAACGCCTGTCGTCTGCTTTACACACACACATACATCTTCCCTTCAGTCTCCGTTACATCCCCGACCCGCTTTTATTGTTGTGTTGTTGTTGTTGCTGATGCCATCGTGTCTGTCTCGATGTCTGTTTGTCATATTGCTGCATTTGACTTTATGGAAGAGTGGGAAAGTTCGCTACATGCAACACATATAGCTTAAGGCAACTGCTGCAACCCTTCAAAAAGCTGCAACTGAAGAAGGGCTGAAAAAATGATGACAGGATTATTAGCAAATTCTTTTAATTAATTTTCATGTTAAGCCAATGGCGCTGATTTCATTATATGCTGAAAGAGAGTAAATGCGGTGAATATTTTTTTGGTAATTTTTCTAAAATTAAAATTTTTTAATTTGAAAATTCTCAAAAAAATTATATATGATATTTTTAATTTGATTTAAAATATAAAAAAAAACTGTTTTAAAAAGAAGTTTTCAACATACAGAATAATTTAAACAAATACTATAATCTCTGATAATCAATAAACCTAACCATATTTTTTATATGGCTTTAAAACCTTTTAGTTGAAATATCAACAGAATAGGTAAGAACTGTTCTGTAGTTATTTGTAAATAACATAAAAACATTAACTATATTCGTCATAAATAATTTATTTAATGCTGTATTTTATATGTGATGTACGTTCGTAAACTTAACGTAAATTGGTATTATGATTTGGAGACACATGAATAAAGTACTTGTCTTACAAGTACAATGAAAATAATTAAAGCTAAAAATTTTGCCAAGACAATACATACTATACTATTATAACGACAGTGGTTATGATTGCTGATTTGTTTGCGATCTGTATAGGAAAAAAGCCCAAGGGTCTTAGTTGTTTAGCTGACAAACTGGTGTAATTTAGTAATCATTCGGAATAATAATTTGGTGTATTTTAAGAATAATGCTGCACTGTTAAGTTTTTATTATATATTGGTAGCTACCTTACTTGTTCTTTTTGGTCTTAGACTAGCATCCGAAAAAAGGTTCATACCAATCTAACGTGTTCATAAACTATGGTCAATATTTGCTCCAATCAGACTATATTCGAATATCTTTTTCACAATAAAGCAAATTTCTTCATTCTTTTTTTTTAGAATATAACAGTTTAAGAAATTGTTAGAAGAGGAGATTAGAAGAGGAGATTTACTAAGAAAACTCCTTTTTGAATAAATTCATTTAATTCAAGCAAACGTTTTCAAGTCAGCTAAATTGCTTAGAAAATAGATTTATTATTTATGGTTTTTCATTAGTTAAATTTATCTTTTCGCTGTCAGCTGGAAAAGCAATTTACGTTCTCTTAAAGGCCCTAAAAGCCAATCGTAGCGCTGTACTATGGAAACTCCTCTCTGCCTTTGTGGTCCTTTTTTTTTGCACGCAAATCAAAATGCCCAGAAGCCAAAGCAAATTATTGCAAAAATGTATCGCGTTTGGCAAAGCAAAAGCACTAGTGCTGGACAGGCAGCTGCCACGCCCCAAATTGCGCCCTTTCAAAAGCGTTGACAATAATGTCGGCGGGCAGCAGGCGCCATATGACTCCATAGCAATCCAAGCCAAAGCCGAAGCCGAAGCGAAAGCCAAAGCCAAAGCAAAGCAAACCCAACCAAAGCGAAAGCATTGCCATTCATCGTGCTCTCTTTCCCCCAGTTGACGCCTCGCTGCGTTCTAATGCACTGCACACAGTTAAAAATTGTTGCAAACGCTTTTGCCACAGCAACGCGGCGACTGCGACTGGTGGTGGAGTGTGTTATCGCTGCAATGCAGCCAGGCCATGTTGCCATCAGAGTTGGCCAGCACAAATTGGCCTAGAAGGCCAAAAGCATTTCAAAATTGTATTAAATCCCGAACGCTTTACGAGCCACTTGCCTAGTCCTTTGTCGCGTCTTTTGTATTGTGTGTGAGTGTGTGTGTGTGTGGGCGGGTGTGTGTGTGAGTGTGTTTAAAATTCAGTATTTCTTTTTTTTTGTTGCTACTTCCTGCAAATTTCATTTCCGCTTTGATTGCGCTTTTTGCGCATTTCCCTTTGGCAAAGTAAAACAAATGAACGGAAATGCCACACACGCAGCAGCAGCAGCAGCAACAACAACAACAGCAACACAAACAAACAGAAGCAACAACAACATCGAATGCACCTTTGACACCTTATGGCCAAAGTGTGACAAAAACGAAGCGAAGGCACAACAAGAACAGCAGGATCTGAACGTTGTCCTGCTGCCTGCTGCCTCTGCATGCAAAGTATCTAGTAGCCTCCTATTGCTGCCTCCACCTAATGCAACAGCAGTTGTTGTTTTCGGTTTTGTTGTGCCTTTTTTGCTGGCTGACAACACTTTTGTGCCACACACACACACACACACCCACACACACTCGCATACAAAGCGCACACACTCTCCTGCATTCGCAACTCTATTGCTGCCTCCTGCTGCTGTTGCTGCTGCCAAGTGTGAAAAATGTCGAAAATGCAATTTCCTTCAAGTAAAATGCCTGCCATGCGCTTTTGGCCCCCCACCAGGAGGCTACGTGGCCGTATTACAAACGACTTCACGCTGAATCCTGGCTGACTGCCAGCCTTGTCCTGTACTGCCAGCCATCCAGCCAGCCAGCCTTGCTTTGCCTTCATCTCCACAGCTATAGCTGGCTTTTCTCCACCTCTACCTCCACCTCCAACTCCTCTTTCCTCCTGGCTCTGTAGCTTAAATAAAGCACTTCCGCTAATAAAGTCGCACTCCACGAGCGTGTGTGTGTGTGTGTGTGTGTGTGTGTGACATGGACTAGGACGACGGGATTGAAACGTGCTGGAGCTAGAGCTCGAGCTGGGCAAGGACAACACACGCACTCTCGCTTGCAGTTTAGACACAGACTGCAACATGCGTGTCAATGAATGAGTGTCTCTGTATGTGTGTGTGTGTGTCTCACTGTATATGTGTATGTGTGCGTCTACTATGTTTGCTTTCGTGGCAAAAACACATTTGGAAAATTTGTGTAGGCGACATTGTTGTAAATCACCGACACATTTTCAACTGTGCGAAAGGCCTTGCACCAAAAATGCACTGCAAAAAAGAGATTCAAATCAAAAAAACCATAGAATGACAAACATTTGAATACTTTTTGCGGTAGAATAAAAGGAAAATCCTGGTGTGTATGTTAGGCTAAACAGCTTAATCATTTTGTCGTGTAGATTTTGCTTAATATATTAATGGAGCTAGAGTAGTTAAAACAAAACAGACTAATCAAGTTAATTGTATTTTCCAATATACATATATTGTCATTATTTCTTATTAAGTTGAAATTATTATTAATTCATATTTTTTTGATTTGTATTTGATTTGACGTAATGAATGTATAACAAACTGTGTGTAATCTCAAATATAGCATAACATATGTTAAGTTATATATTTTTTAAATCAATATAATGCTTTCCATATACAAGTATTACAATATTTTTCATATTATTTTCTTATATTTATTTTAATTATAAGAGAGTCTTAGTTTGAATGAAGAAACTTTGCAAATAATTTGAATTATTATTATTCTGGTTGCTTATATTCAAACTTTAGAGTTTTTGATACGTTCTGTTCCACTCTTTCAATCTTTAAGTTAAGTTTCAAGCATATTAAGAGTACACTTGTATTATAAACACTTAAACAAATTAAGTTTCATGGTTCATATTCAAAGTGACGTTAACTTTTGCGAAGTGCAATGTCCAACTGAAGTCCAATTGTGAGCTCGACCCCTTGGCTTATCCATCTGTGGCGAAGTTGTGGCTACACGCATTGGGTCCGTCCCCTCTTTATGCACCCTTTCAAACCGACTTGCTCACACCGTTGTTCTGCACTGGCCCCCTTTCTCCTGCTTCTTTCACGGTATTCGCTGGTGTGCACAACTCAAAATTACTGCCAAGTTCTGCAAGTGACGATGACGACGCCGTTGACGACGACGACGACGTCGAAGGCGACATCTGAATGAAATGTTGCGTACGCTTCTAGGACAATGAGACACACACGCACACACTCGAACACACGCACACGCTCACACAGACAGTCTCACACACATTCATCACACACCATAATGATGGGGAGTCCTGTCGCAGTTGCACAGATTTTTGTTGACAATGGGTGTGAAAATTGAAGGCGAGTGATTGCATTTGGCCTCGCCTCAACGTGATTTACATGGCAAGCGGAGTGGAGACTGAAGATTGACAGAGACACAGAGAGTAAAATAGAGAGAGAGAGAGAGAGAGTTGCATACAACAAAAGGCAGTCATAGGACAGGACATTGTCTTGGCTCTTGTGAGTGAAGTCCTAGGTAATTAATAGACTTGAAATGGTCGCTTGCGCAAAATTTTAATTAGGTGACACATGCAAAGTGTTGTTGCCCCCGCATACAGTTGAGAAAACTTTTGCAAAAACATGGCTTTCTCCCTTCTCTTCTGTCTTTAATTGATAGTCAAAAACAGTTTCGGCTGCTCACGGGAAGCGACGTCATCGTCATCGTCGCCGTCGTCATCGTCGCTTGCAGTTGAAGTGAGGAAATTACAAGTCGTGAATTAATGGCAGTCCGCCTTCTCCCTGCCACACGTGAGGAGACAATCACTTAGAGAGCTAGGAGCACGTTGCCAGGATATCCGACGTCGTGGTCTCAGCCTGCGTTGCAGTCGCCGTCGCCGTCGTTGTCTCCTCCGCTGCCGCTGTCGCTGCAATTGCAATGCTTTGTCAGCTCAAAAACTTAACCTCAAACGGCGGCAGTGACAGGACGACATGCGAGCACATACGCGGCATGTCCTTGCCAGGCTCACACATAATCGCTGCTTCGCACGTGTGTGTGTCTGTGTGTGCGTGCCACTAGCAGAATAGTCACCATTGTGCCCGTTTTGCACCTCCTTGCCACCATCTTCATCTTCAGGCCAAAACATTCCACGTTCCATCCTCGTCGTCGTCGTCGTCGTCGTTGGGCTTAATTTAAATTTCAAACATTTGCCTTGTGCGAAGCTTGAGCGATTCATACGAATTTAATTAGTAACGCGTGTTTCTGGGGTTTCCTGTTTTTTGACTTTGCCCAGAGCAGCGTGTAATGTTAGCAACGGGAAATTGCGTTTGGTATTTTTCTCTCTCTTCCTCCGTGCTTTGTTTGACTTTTGCTTCTTCATCTTAAGTATTGACTTTGAAGCTTTGTTTCGTGTCTGGTCGAGGAGCTAATAAAAATAAGTACATATATTGATTGACTTTCATTTCTGTTTGATAAGCGAAATTCATATGAAACATAAAAGCGTATTTCTAAAATTAAAAATTACACAGAATACATATTTCAATTTTTAATTAAAAGCGTGATAGTTCAAAGTGCTTGACTACGAAATGCAGTATGAATTCAGTTACTAGATTCCAAATTAATATACTTACATATGTATAAGTATAAGTGCAAATTTCTATACATTAATTTCTAAAATTACTATTTATTTTGTTGTTTTAAATATATAATTAAATTCCAAATGTAATTATAAAATAATGGCAGTGTTGGCTGCTGACCAAATATGACCAAAATATTTTGAGAATAAATTTCTGATGCATTATAAAAATATTAACTTTTTAGTATAAAGATACTTTACATTATTTATATTCAGCTTTTAATAAATTATGTTTTCTCTATTTTCAGGTAAGTGATTGAAATATGAATTTACAAAACATAAGTAAGTTAACTGCAATATTTTTAAAACTAAATTCGATAAATATTCATATGTATTAAGTGTCTATTAACTGTCAAAAGAAAAATGCATAACTCTTTGAGGCAATAAACAATATTTAATTAGCTTTGAGTCATACTTGAATTAAACAAAATTAGAGGAAGAAGCATTGGGTACTATAAATAACATTGAGCTGCGGTGCTTTCAATAGTAATTCAATGCAGTGAATTGGAGCTTCAAGTGAATTTTGCCACTGACCAATCACTCTCAGGTCTAGCCGGAGGAGCTAAAGCAATCTCTCGATCAATAGGTAAAAGACTTGTTTTCAATAGCGCACAGTCAGCAAAGAGTACGAGCTTATATGAAGAGGGGGAAAAGGGGGAGAGGAGCACACACAAAAGGCATTTAGCCGCTGTTTGGTATTGGCCCATTGAACTATGCATTGAATAGGCTTAGCGTACGATGTGCTCTCTCTTCTCTACATACACGTACAATGCCAAACCATCCAAATGAATGGACCACAGGTTGCCTAATACCCTAACGCCCCACAGCAGCGGCAGCAGCAGCATCAGCAGAGCATCAACTACACACTCAGATGATTCCCGACCCCATTCTCCATTCCCATTCTCAGTTTTCTGTTGAATGGTTGTTATCGTTACCCATTGCGCTTATACTTTATGATTAAACTATTGACGGCAGTTTGCCGGTTTATAGATTGACAGACGTTCATTATGCATGCCTGGCACGTCAATAGCTTAGAGAGCGAGCTGGGAGGCGGTTGGGGGGAAATATCAGGAGGTCAAAGGATTCAGCGATACGCTAATTAAAATGCGTTGACCGGACTGTAAATGAATTGGTTGTATTCAGTCACTCAGTAGTTATGTTCCCCCCTCTGCACAGTCAATGCTTGTCTATTTAAAGTACATGGCATTCATAAAAAAATGTATTTGCTTTCTTTTTGAGCAACTCCATTTTTTTCACAAGCACTTTGCCATTGACATTTGTAAGCGCTCGCTGTTTTCTCTCTCTCTTTCTTTGTGTACTATATGCATGTATATGTGTTTGGCACATTTGTTGATTATTTCGCTTTGATGCGCACAAAAGTATGCAACACAGCGGGGAAGGCAAAAGCAGACCCAGCAGCATCAGAAGAAGATGTGGAAAAAAATATCGTCATTTTGAAAGGACACACAAACTGTTTTTGCTGTTAATCAGAGTTGTAGCTTAATTAGTTTCTTTGCCATGTATGTGCATGAAATTAATTAGCGTTTTTCTCTCTTTTGTGTCTTTCCTTCCCCCACTCGTCATTTCACTTTTCACACGACGTTGAGAATGTTGTGGTTGCCTCGGCTTTTGTGATAAGATAGACCCCACTTAATGCTCTTATGGCGTGGACAAATTTTCATTTAGCCGAATTACTGTTTAAAGTAATTAAATTTTACAATAAATATATACAGTTTAAGTATTTTAAAATTTAAATTATTTTACAAGATTTTAAAATATGGTGAAAAAAATCAATATTAAATTCTTAAATTTAAACTCACGTTTGCCCCCATATTTCGACTTTATAAACGCGCAATTGTTAAGGAACAATTGTTCAATTTGTAGAGTATCTGTAGCTATGCAATTGGCTTGCTTTTCTTTTCATCATCCAACACCGCATTCCTTTCAACAAACGCAGAGAAATTCCACTGACCATTCTTTTGCATTTTCTTTGCATCCTGCTCCACTCAAACGCTGTGTGTGTGGCTTCCCTTTTTTATTTGTCACCTTTTATATTTGTAACTGGTGACTTTTGTGTATTTGTTGCCTGGCAACCCGTTTGTTCGCTTTGCATTTATTCGCTTTATCCCTCGCCCCACTTCACTTCGTTTTGCATACACAACACACAACAATTCATATGTGAAGCTTTTGGCTTTGGCTTTTTGGTAAACAGCAAACAATAAGCGCCTTGATTTTGCAAAATGAAATTTAATTATGTCTCGCTTTGTGTCACGACTGCATGCGTGTTGAGTTCTGCTTGATAAATTTGTTTATTCAATAAAAATGCCTCTCGCTGCGAGACTTTAAATGTTGTTACTGTCGACGTCAGTCCCCGACTCTGACTCTGACTCTGCCTCTGACTTGGACTCCGCCTCCAACTCCGTCTCCGGCTGCTGTCAACCGCAGAAAAGAAAAACTCGGCTAAAAGAAAAGTTTCGCAATGGACATTACGAGTATAAATGCAAAGAGGGAAGGGGAAAGTAGGAGGAGAAGGAGAGAAGTTGAACTGAGACGCATGTCATACGCCATTTTCCTCTCGTCTGCGACTCCTTTTGTTTTTATACATATTCGTTTCTACGAGTTTAAGCCAACTGTGCGGTAGGCGGATGGGCGGCAATGGTAGCATCTGCAAGTGGGCGTGGCTCAGTAAAAATCAAGACAACAAGCAAATGGAGCTGCTTTTTAATAAAAATGCTGCCGTTAAAATGTTGTGGTCACTTCTTCTCCACCTTCCACTCGCTCATCTCTCTGATCCGAACTCACACATTTGTGTATTGCCGCTTCTTCTGCCTCTTGCTCTTGCCGCTGTCGCGCAAATTAATATTTGTATTTTTATTGTTTTTGCCTGGACACAAGACTGGACAGCAGAAGGGAAAGAGGCACAGTCAGCCAGCCGTTATAACGCGTAACTGTTGCTGACGCATATATGCCAGACGTTTTTATTTCATTTTATTATCATACATATATGATATTTCGATACTCTCTCATAATTCAAGTCCTTTGAATTTGCATAGAAAGGAATGAAAGTTTTATAAGGCGAAGACTTGAATCATTACGATTCATTACTTTAAATAAAATTGTTGTAATTTTTTTTTCAAACAATTCGTTTTTTTTTTTACTTTGATTCGACTATCAGTAATATTTGATAAACTTATTTGTTTCTCAGCTTTACAATCCAAATAATAGAAACTAAGTAACTATTAATGTATAAATATTTTATTTCTAATGTAACTATTAATTTATCAGAGTATGTCTATTTTTATTTCCACATCCTGAATATCTAGTAGCATTAAATCGATATATAGGTTGTTTGTGGAAGGTGTTTCAGCTTGTATTAATAAGTCTATTAACGGCAATAAAGAAAATGCTAATAAATACTTCTAATTGTCAGTGAGATCTAGTTTCATAAATATTTTAAATTCGTTTTACATTATAATCATTTGCATTTACCCTCATTTCAACGATTCTTACTGATGCTTCATACAAAAATTTTGTTTTTATTATGCAAAATTCAAGACTAATTTAAATATTAATAAACTACGAAAACAATGCATTCTTCATTAACTTAGTGTAGCTATGCGTCGTTGGCATTGCAACAAGTGCGGCCTTGCTTTTACTTTTGTCATTTTTTTATTATTTGCTGTGGACACTCATACGCCATGTTGTCATCGCTGTTTTCGCCGTTTTGCTGGCCTCATTGTTGTTGCTGTTGCTGTTGTCTTGTTGCTTGTGCTTGTGCTGCCTTGGGTTTTTATTGAAAAATAATTACATGTTACAGTCATGTCGTGCGTGTGTCTCTCTCTGTCAGTCTGGTCTCACTTGGTGCGGTCTATTTGTGCCGCCTTCTCCGCTGTCCGTCCAGATTGTCAGCTCTGTTCGTTCTGTACTATTTCCCCCAGAACAAACTTCAATGTGTTCCCCAGTTGGCTGTCAAGCACAGTCAGTGTGTGTATGAATGTGTGTGTCTGCTGACAAAGGGCTATCATAAAATAAAACACGTTTATATATTTTAACAGCAGCGTTTCGCTTTATTTTTTTGCACTTGTTGTTATGCTCCCATTGTCAGCGATGCAAGTTGCTATCGTTGTTGTTGTTGTTGCTGTTGCATAGTTTGTGACAAATTTTTATATAATTTTAATTGCTTGTTGCATATTAAGTTATATGGTCAGCAGAAACGATTCGCTTGTCATGTGGCCTGACGAGTTGCTCTGAGCAACCAAATAGTTTTATATTGCAATATGTAGCGCGGGCGTATAACGTATACGTAATATTTGATGCAGATGATAGATGGATTTGCCAAGCTATTAGTCAAATTGGTTTAAAAACGGCATTTCATTTGTTAAGGTCTTATTGCACTTTAATATGCTATATAAACCATATTTTATGGTGTATGTGGGAAATATTTTTTAAAAGCATTTTAATTGGCCACGTGACGGAGGTTTAATTAAATTAAATTTAAGATGTTTAATGCTTTCTTTAATATAATTTGTTTTCATATTTTATTTTTGAAATATTACTATATTTTAGTTAAATTATTCGAATAACGATTAGTTTAATGCTTTTTAAATCCTACAATTTTGTTATGTGACATTTGTTCGTTTTTTTAAAGATCATTTGCGCAAGGAAATATTAAAATGTCATTTATATTTGGGGCTGCATTTATAAATATTAGCTTTTAATAATTATTTATTTATTTGTTTGTTGTACATGTAAACTTCATAAATTAATTCAATTACTCTCTTTTATTTTAACTGTTGGAATAAATATTATTTCCATAGTTTTTTAATTTTAACATTTTTTGAGACAGTTTTTTGCATTTAATTTAAGAGCTCATATCTCTTACTTAAAGCTGGATTAATATTACTTCAAATTTCAAAAAACTCATTCCTTGAAATTCCCTGACAATTAACACAATATTTCGGTTCAAAAAGTCAACTCGATGTTTACATTGTGGATATGCTCATAAGTCTTTGCCTGCCTTTGCTTTTGCCTTTGCCATAGCCAGGCGAATGCAAACAGTCCGGTAAAAACTGAATTGCGTACCTGCTTGCTGGCTCACTCTCTCTCTCTCCTTCTGACGCAATTGTGTTGTTGCTGTTGTCATTTAAATGTGTTGAAATGACCAAAAAAGATAAACAGACATAAAAACATAGCCGAAAATGTTGGCAGGTTTCTCAGTTTCACTTGCTGCTGATGTTGTTGCTGTTGATGATGATGTGTGTTTGTGTGCGAGCGTCACAAAGTGAGCAATAATGAACGTGTATGTGACTGTGTGTGTGTGAGTCTCACATGTTTGTTTGAGTGTATCAAAAGATAAAAACGTAAAGGCAAACAAGCAGCTGAAGAGGAGGAGAAGGAGTGGGTAGCACAACACGTAGCAAAAGAGTAATAAGCATGCAGCACACAAAACCAGAGCCAGAACCAGAGCTTCAGCCTTTTTATGGGCATTGCTCTTCCTGTAATACAGAGTGAGAGAGAGAGAGAGAGAGAGAGGGAGAACGAGAGCGAGGTAGATAGATAGAGAGACCATCACATCACCATCACTGCCCGCCTGTGATGAATGACTCTTTTTAATTAGTTGCCGCAGGAAATGCATGAATTGCAAAATGACTCTGTTTGTTTACCCGGCGACTACGACGACGACGACGACGACTCATCTCTCACAGGGGGCAGCAGTCCGGCCATGGCAACAACACCCACTCTCTCTGTGTGTGTTTGTGTGTATTCCTCTATGCGCTCATTTATTAAATAGTAGTTTTCAAGTGTCCTTCAGTGACATGTTGTTTGTTGTTTGTTTCATGCTCTTGTTGTTGCTCTTCGTCTTGTTGTTGTTTGGCAGTTTTCCCTAGCTAGCTAGGGTCGTGTCTTCTTCTGCATCATCGTCCTGCTGCGTGTGTGCCATTTCTTTTTCACAAACACACACTCTCTGTAGAGTGGACACAACAACAAGCCCTACAGCTTACTTCATTATTGTGCATACACGAAGGACGTTTTTTCCCCTGCTCCTAATTCGCATTGCTTGGCTGCCTTATCCCTTCCCTTTTTACGCTCTTCCCTTCCCTCCCATTGGACACTTCTTGGCCATTTATTTGCCCAGACTAGCGGGCTAGCTTATTAATAATTTTGTCAAGTCCCGCAGTAGAGCAGAGCAGCTACAGCAGGGGCAATAATCAAAATAACAAGCAGCTTAAATACACATGAGTTTAAACTTATTCTAAATTGACAACGGCCTTAACCAATTCACAAGATTTTAATACTTACTTGACATTAAAATAGCTGCTCAATTCTACAGCAATTAATATAATAGTAAATTCGAATTTTCATTGACTTTTATTTTCTTTTTGAAATACTGATATCAGTAAAATTACTTTAATGAAAAAAAAAATGTTTAAAACATTTATTTCGAAGTATTTATATTTTAAATTAAATGACATAAACGAAATGGACTCTTTATTTGAATACTAAAAAGAAATTTTTAAAAATTTGATGGCACATAAATAATGTATAGAAAATAATTTAAGTTGTCTTGCTGTTGATGCAAGAATATCTGCACGTAGCTCATAATTAGATTTTCGGATTTTAAAGCAAAGCAAAGTAATAAAAAGCAAAAGTCATAAACAAAAGACATCAACTACATAAAAAATATCTTTTATTTCACAGCTTAAGAAATTGTTTCTTCACTTCATAGATAAACTTAAAAATATTTCTAAGAAAAAAAAAAAGAATTCAAAAATATGCAGAAACTATATTAAAAGGTTGAATCGCGTATTGAAAAAAACGAATCTACAACGAGGGAAAAGTCAAACAAGCAAAAGTAAAATGCAATTGATAAAGAATTCAAAAATATTGCAGTTGAACAATTTTGAATCAGTTAAGAAATGCATATAAAAACAAGAAAGAAAGCTACAGTCAAGTGTGCTCGACTATGAAATACCCGCTACCCATTTGAGTACAATCAAAACATTGCGGTAATATTCTCAAAATTTATCAAATCAATATACCACAAAATATAAAAAATAGTAAAAACATTCCTGACCGGGACTCGAACTCGCACTCTACAATTACTATAGTAATTATTGTATATGCCATTAAAAAAATAAAGTTTATGTGTGTATTCCCGACCGGGACACGATTCGAAAAAATATAGCTCTGTCTTTTATAGTCTCTGAGATCTAGGTGTTCATACGGACAGATGAACAGACGATCATGGCTAGATCGTCTCAGCTGTTGACACTGATCAAAAATATGTTATATATACTTTTTGCCGTTTGAGATGCGTCCTTCTGCCTGTTACATACATTTCCTGCCGGCACAAAGTTATGATACCCTTCTGCCCTATGGGTATCGGGTATAAACATTAATGTATTGCTACCTTCTCCGTTTTAGCTGAATAATTACTTTTTAGCAAAGTTTTTCGATTTCGTGCTCAAAGCAATGCAGTTTTTATTAACAAAACGAAAAACACTTTAAAAAACTTCGGTGCAAGCATGAAATGCTTATTTGAAAATTGATTTTGTTTTTAGTGGAATTCTCTGGAGCTGCATCAGATATTGCATTGCTGCATTTGCTGAGATGTTCTGCCTGTGGTAGGTGATAAATTTTTATGCATTTTTTCGAGCCGAGTGCAGCAAAACAGCTGAATGGCAGCTGAGATCCATTTCAGCAATGTCACATGTGGGAGTTGATGGCCTTCCATACACAGCACATACATATCTGTGTGTGTGTGAGTATGTCTGTGTATTAAAAGTTTCTAATCCAAATCAATTTGCATCAAGAGCCTCATTTCATTCTATTATTTCGCAGCCAATTTACGCCACTGGACTGCGGCTCCATCCTTGTGGACACATCATTTTCGATTACTTTACACAGTGGCAGCAACAGCAGCAGCAGCAGCGACGACGACTATAAAAAGTTACCCATTTCGGTTGCTGTTGCTGCAATTGCTATAAAAGTTTATAACGCGCTTGTTGACAATCCTAATATCACAGTGGAAACAGTCTGACGAGGGCGTGTCCCAGACTCTCACTCCAATCTTTCAAATCTCTCTTTTAATGCACGTTTCTCGCTCGCCATTCTCCACTGGCTGTCAACAATTGTTTCCTGTGTTTTGTGATGCAATTTTATTGCTCTGGATTTCTCAATCTCAATCTCGCTCTCTCGCTCAGTCTCGGGCTGTTGCTGTGTGCAGATTTGTTTTGTGCTTTGGTCGTGTCAACTTTTCAAAACTATTTCAAAACTGTAAATGACAAAATGTTAAATGGACTTTCAATGCCAAAAGACGCAAAACTGAAGACAGTCTTTGCCTCTGCTTGCCTCTTTAGCATATCCGTTTACACTTCTGCAGAATGCACAATAAATCAGCGCCTAGTTGGAATTCCTAGCCTGCCTCCTCCTTCTTTTATAGTAGCTCTCAGTTGTTTGTTTGCCTTGTTTATGCCACTTTTCTTGCATTTCTTGCTGCGGCCGGCACAAAGTTTTGTTAATTGAGTTTGTTGAAAGTTTTATTAAACAGAGCGACGACAGCCACATTCAACTTTCTGCTTTTTTTTTCCTCCCTCTCTCAACTTCGTTGCATTCTTTATTTTTTCATTTAAAGCCACAAGCTCGCACTTGCTGCAGGTGCAGACCTTACTCTGGCTCTTGTCTGTTGGAGGCGTGGCTTCGTGGTTTGATTGTCACTAAAGCAGCATCGTTTTTTATTGCGCAGTTTTGTTGTTTATTGTTTGTTTGTTTGTATCCATTGCAAAAGCCTGTGTGTCGCCAAAAGGTCACTCGGTGGGCGTGGCAGCGGCTAGGCAAGCGAAGCGTTAAGCGGCGTACACACACATGGCGTATGCGCGATATTAAGTTTTATGTGCGCCTCTTTCGTCCCTTTGGTCAAGGCTGGCAGACACTGTGCACAGCGTTTAATCCAATATGCATTATGCAAATATTTGCGTGCAGCAAAGCGAAGGCAATATCGCCTTATGTGTCGCCTTTGTGGTATGGCAAAGTTTTCACATGCGCACTTCAATGGCATCGATGATTTTGATTGAGCCGCGAAATGCGTAATTGAACTTACGCCAGGGTGCATATATTTTTAATAATATCGCAACGAATTGATAGCTCATAAATTGCGTAATATCAATAGTAACCATATTTATATAAGAGTCTTGTGTGCAATGCAGTTCGCATTCCAAAGAAACAAAGGGAATTGAAATCCGGCTTACAGTTAATTGAAGGCTTACAGTTGGCATGCATGACTCTTGATTTCGTCTGTGACCATGTAAGCCTCTGTAATTGCCATCATACTTTCGAAAATCTCTTTAAAAATATATGTGCACATATGTATATATATTCTTGCCAATTAAACTAATTGCTAGCCAACATTCTGTGGCGAAAGAGATGAGATCAGATGAGTGAGCGTCATCTCACAGGGCACTTAATTACACTTTATTTCAACTACAATTAATTTGCATGCTGCACTTTTTGGTTAATAATAATAATAATAGTAGTAATAATACACATGTTGTTTATAAATCAACAATTTCGTAAATCACTGCATCGACCATTGGCTGGCAAAATGTAATTTTATGTGTACGCTTCAATTGCCTTGAGCATTGTAAAGCCTTTCCCTCTCCATCCAACTCTTTACGCTTAATGCAAACAAACAGATATGCAGTCTATCTGTGTATGTGTGTGTGTGTGGGTTGGCCATCAATATAAATAAATAAATCTTTGCTGGCAAAACAACAAAATCAGTTGCAATGGCACGCACAACATCGGAAAATGCGCACTGAAAAATAATAATAACAATTTAATTAAAATATTCAGCAAAAACAAATTGCATATATACAAATTGAAATGAACTGCTGCTGCTGTTGCAGTTGCCAGCTTATGAAAATGCAATTCTTATTTTATTTTTTAATTGATTTCATATTTGGTAATATTTATTTGCATATACACACACAGAGTTTTTGTCTCGCTTTCGCAATTTTAATAAATCCTCTTTTTTATTTATTATTGACTCAAGCGTTATAAATAATTGGCAAATAATGTACAACGTTTCAATCTTCAAGTCAACAAAAATCTAATAATTCTTATTTGTAAAATTTACCTCTATCAATATTTTAAACATAATCCCTGTAAGCTTAGAGATAACAAATATATATAAAGCTTTGCTAGCATAAACGATGGCGATGAAACGGATTTATACAATTTTTTCTTGTCCGTAAAATTGTGAAAATGTAATTTGAGGATTCACTACAGGTGCAATTCTTTTCGAACTTTTTATACCCGCTACCCATAGGGTAGAAGAGTATTATAACTTTAAATGTATGTAACAGGTAGAAGGAGGCATCTCCGACCTTATAAAGTATATATATTCTTCATCAACATCAACAGCCGAGACGAAATATTTTGTTTTTATTCAAAATGGGTAGCGGGTATCTCACAGTCGAGCACACTCGATTGTAACTTACATAATTGTTTTTATTTAGATTATATTTTGATTTTTATTTATATTTGATAATTTTGTTTCGGGTTTAAAGATTTTTTACAATGAAATTTCTATAAATTTCTATTAACACGTTTTAGTACAATTATTGGTATTTTATGTTAATTTTTTGAAAGATTGAAACTATTTGTTTATATATTTTTTATATTGTTATAAAGTTAATTTAATCATTTTTATTAATACTGATATTGTTGTTTATTTTTGTGCAAGTTGTCTCTCATTTTAGCACGCTGCCAATCAATAATACGTATACGCAATATTGCAATATCCAGTCTATCTCACCCGTCGCTTTGTCGCCCAATTTTAGCCACCTATTTGTTCATGGATGCATAAAATGTCATTCAATGCAATGACATTATTTTGGTGTTTTATGAATTTTGTGGTTTTACCATTGAATGCAATCCATGCATGCAACATGATAGTTGGCTGGTTGCTGCTTTGGTCTGGGAGGCAATGTTGTTACTATTGTCAACGCCACAACACCTCTTTGGCTCCCTTCCTACTTGCTTTTGTTGCAATGTTTTGGCCTTGATGGCTGACTGTGTGTTGACCGCAATATGCAAGCATCAGACAGGCAGAAAGGCAACAACAATGGTCGGGTAATGATGACAACGAAAAACCACAGCACCCGAAAATGTTCTCTGTGTGTGTGCGAGTGTGTGTAGGACGACATTATAATTATATTAGTGTGCTCAGTGTGCTGTTTGAAATGTAAGCAATCAATTCAAAATTAATGCAAATGCAGCAACATTTTCACACACACACAAATAACATAGAGAGCATTTCTCTCTCTCTCTTTCTAACTCTGTGTAGAGACACCACTACAAGGACAAACAAAACATGGCGCGCGGAAGTCGTCGGTTGCGGTTTGAAGAGTTGCCAAAGCTACAGTTGAAGCAGCCCCTTTTAGGGCTTTATCGCTTTACCGTTACTGTTACCGTTAGCGTTAAGGTTAACGTTAGCATCAGCATCAACGTTCGAGTTGCCGTTGCCATGCCAATGCACAGCAGCTGTCAGCGCAAACGCCCACAACTGTCAAATTCATCAAAATCGCACGAATGCACAGACAAACATAGTTGAACAGATAGATGGATATACGAATGTGTGTGTGTGTGTGTTAGATAGTTGGACAGTTGTCGACTGTCAGCCACCTGGAAATGTTGCAGCTGCCCATTGTTGCTGCTGTTGTGTTTGTCACTGTTTGTTGAAGCGTTTTAGTTAGTTGAAGTGATTAGCATCGTTAGTGGCTTTTTCATTTGCATCAAAGCGGAAATACAGTTGCAAAGGCATTGGTCAATACGCCATTTATGAATACACTTTGAGTGCAACAACAATCCTTATCTGTAGATGTATCTGTATCTGTATCTGTATCTTGTGTGTGATGTTTGCACTTTGTGTGGCCTACACAAAACGTAATTAAATATATGTTTTAATTGAGTTAAATGAGCTTGCTTCGTCGGGCTGTGCACAAAACTTTTGCACACAAAAAGGCCCAGTCAAACAATATTTTATTACAGTCTATTATTGAATTGTAAACTCAATTGTTTGCCATATTTCGATATTTTGTTTGCTTTGCTGCGAAAAGTAATTAATATGTCAAATGTTTCTTTCCGCCTCCGTCCCAAAAGGCAAAATTGTCGCCCCAAGGCTTGTGAAACGCTTTTGCTGCCAATATCAGAAGCCATATAAATATTGTACATTCGTTTACATAATGGAAGAGCAACAACAACAACAACAGCAACAACAAAAAAGTGCAAAACAAAAAATGGTTACATATAAAAACATACATTACGTTGTGGAGTTTGCACAAACATTTTATTGCTGTTTCCATTTAAATGGTTTCCTATGAAAAATAGTTTCCACGACGATGCAAATAATAACAAAATCGCAAAAGCCAAGAGATTTAATTTATGTTCGCTTTTAAAAATAATAAATATTTATTACATAACATCTATATATGTATATTCAATCAATCTGCTATTGAATTTGTTGGCTGATAATTGAAGGGTATTATTGGCACACACAGTGCTTATTATCAGTCTTCTTCCTGGGTATTTGCCCCATCACATATTCCCCAAAGAAATTTCCTTTTGATTTCACGCCGTAATTGGGTGTCAAACGTTACTTTTGTTACTGCATCTTCTTTTGCTGTTTGCTTTTTGTGCCTCGCACTTATTGACATCTGCCACCTTGCCATGACCATGTCGCAGCTGTATCTGGATCTGTATCTGTGCGTTGGTGACATAAAAGTATATGTATTTATATGTATTTGTACCGCTATTTGCACAGATATTCTCAACTCTCTCTCTCTCTCTTTCTCGTCGTATAACTTTAGATGGAAATCAGCTGCGCAGCAAATGATTGTCATGACGATAGCGCACAAATTGACACCAAGAGCAAAGGCAAAAAAAAGGACACAAAACCGAAACTCGCACTAGATCAATATTATACGATTTGGATGACTGACGGACTGACTGACTGAGGCTCGATAAATTGACGAGCAACTCGAGACCGAAATTTAATTGGCATGAAATCAAAGCTTTAATGCCATGCTAATTTCCTCCTCAAAACAGAAAAAAAAACAAAAAAGAACCACGAGGAGCAACAGTTGCTGCTCCTAAGCTAAACCCAAAACCGGAAGTCATAAATCATATATACGCCATGGCAGCAAAGTGTGCAAAAGTTGCGTGTGTGTGTGTGTGTGGATGCGGTGTGTGAAGCGCACTAACCACAGGTGTTGGTTGGGTCAGTCTGCTTTTGGCAAAGCTTTGGCTCAAATTTGTGTAAAAACGTTTGTTGTTGTTATTTCTATTTTCCCACTTTTTTCTCGCAATGAATGTGATTTCTGAGTGTGGCGCAGCAGTTAGTTTTAAATTTTATTTTCGTTAGTAGATATTTTAATGCCGCCGCCAGTGTTTGTCGTTTTTGGGTTCGCCAAACTCAACTCTCCAGCTAACCCAGCAGAGGCAGAGGCAGAGGCAGAGATTGTACCTTTGCTCTGGGCGCTGTCACCACAAACGGAAGCACTTTAAAATTATATGAGGCCGATGGCCATGGTCTGAGTCCGGGTTTCGTTACCCGGGTCCGGTCCGGCTGGCTGCATCCTCGTGTGTCGTCAGCCACAAGCCGGTAACCAACGAAAACTCAACTCAAAAACTTTTGCAGCTAGAAGCTCGTATTAGGACAGCACATACATATATATACTGTATATGGATGTGACGAGTTGAGGCGACACTTCACACACACACACACACACACACAGAGAGAAAGCGCACCCCATCAGAGATATTTTCTCTCGCTCTCTTGTATTTCTTTTTCTGTCAACTATTTTTCGGTTAGTGCCACTTTTTGATGCAACTAAGCGTATTTATTACTTATTTATATACACAAGTGCCATCTAAAAACTACGCGCGACACAAAACTCAAAATGCATTGCACCACGCCCTCAATGCAATGCGAATATGTGTGTATTTCTGTGTGTGTGTGTGCAACATAAATAATTGAGTAGCAATACGAGTTAACAATAGTTACAATACTCTGGCACTTAAGTGTGCTCAAGTGTTGCTCTTCTTGTAATAGCTACAATTATTTAAAGATATTGCAAAAGTTTCCGCAACTAATATGAAAATAATTGCATGAAGAAAAATGAAAGAGATGAGAGTTTTTTTTTGTTCAAATAGAATGTTCACTTCAATTATGTTCTATTGATTGAACTTTACTTTTGAAGCCAATTAAAATATTTAATTATTAAAATACTTTACTTAAGAGAAACAAATCTAAATTATTACTTGCTTTTATTCAAAATGGGTAGCGGGTATCTCACAGTCGACTTTTAGCTTTCTGACTTGGTTTACTTACTTCTAAGTGCGTTTTATTTATCAAACATTGCTCTGGAAGCTAATTAAATATAATAAGCTAATTAAATATAATATAAAAATATATTTATTGCTACTACATGGTTAAGCATTGAAGCTCTAGTGAGTGTTAGACCTCTCATAAAATATACAAGTTTCACAAATTAAATAAAATAAAATAATACATAAAAATATTACCTTTTTTGTCTTTATATAAGGTGTCTTTTAATTATTATACAAATCTCTTAAAGCCAATTAAAATATTTATAATTGTCAGTTTAACATTAAAAAGTACAGCTTAATACTGTATTTAAAATACACAAATTCTCCTAATTACATAAAGAAAAATTACACAATATATTCGACCTTTTTTTGTCGACATATTAAAGTGCTTTTTATTTCATTGAACGCTTGAAGTCAATTAAAATAATTTGTAATGAAAATAAATATTTATTTGTGCAAGTGAAGCATTAAAATTCACATGAGCTGTAATACTCTACTTAAAATTCCTAAATCTTCTTAATTCACTTGGCATTAAGACAAGGAACGACTCTCTTAGCATTTAATAATAGAATTTCTTCTTGCCGTCGCCCAATTTATTACCTGCTAAATGCGAGTACACGCACACAATCAAGACTGCTAAAAATAACCAAATTTGTATACAAATTCAACAGCTTTCCCCAATTATTTGTGGGGGCTTCAAGTCTTCTTCTTGCCTATTAGTAGTCTGCCTTATCCTGAGCAGTCCCTGGTTTGTCCTTTCTCTGGTCTGTGCACAATTTCAGGGCCAGTTTAAGCTTAGCACAGAGAGCGAGGGAAACATTCCAAGCTCGCTGCTGGTCGGTTATAACTCATCCATTTGGCATGTCAGCTATGTTCCAAAGATAATTAATTAACTAGACTTTGGCTACATTCAACTAACTAACTAACTAACGACGACTCATGCTTTTTATTGTGTAAACTCGCAAATAACTGGATTAAATAGCATCAAATGCTTTTAGTGGAGTCTTAAACAGGTGCAGCACTATACGGCACAGCGCTGGCCATCGCACTGTAAACACTTGGGCCATCCATTGTTTGTGTGGCCAGATGTCGGTAGACTTGTGGACAGCACTGTATGACCGTCAGAGCATTTACAAGCCAGCGAGCAACAGTGTTAAGCTGCTTAAAATTTATTACCTTTTGCTTGAAATAACTTGCCAGCAGGCAAACAACTAGGCAACAACACAGCTACAGATACAAATACACACACACACACACATTGGGAGGAGGTGGGAAGGAGAGAATTGCACATAAAACAATGCGCAATGATAATACAATAAAATACCAAAGACAAAAAGCATTTCAGCAAAGGGCCAAGAACAATAACAACTGGCATTGTAATAATGCACAAAAAACAATAAATATAATAACCTGAAAGGTCTGCACTTTCAAGGAGACACACGTATTTCTATAACGTATTTTCCTCGAATATTTACACAAACAACTCCGTCTTCGTCGTCTTGAGCTTTTAAGAATTAAATTGTATGCCATAGTAATTGGTGATAGAAAATTTCAATTATATAAAAGCATTTTTAAATGAATTAAATTAGAAATATTTATTGACTGATGACAATGCATCTTTATTAATTAGTTCTAGTTAGTTTTTATTTTCATTTATTTATATCCCTTTTTATATGAGTTGAGTTATGATTACATTTTTATATTATTATCATCACTTATAAAACTTATTAAATAAATAAATCAAATCAAATTATTAAATTGTTAATTTATTAGTTCGTTAAAAAGACTTTTTATTTATTTATTTTATTTTTCAGTACATTTGTAAATTTGGTAGACTTATTTAATTGCATATTTATTAATAGGTTTTATTTACCTATTTTTTTTCTCTTTGCAATATAATAGTTTTTATTTATTAAATTTGTTATTTGGGCATTGCTCCTCAATTCTAATCTATTCACTGAATTCTTTTTACTCTCATCACTTCCAACTAATGATGATTTAATCGTATTCTTAGTTTATATTCCCGAGATTTCAACTTTTCCACCCCTCAATTGCCATGTCTCTCATTTTTAAAATTCGCCCCAAATTCGCATTGCTTAATATCCATCATAAATTATAAATTTACCCATCACATAACATTAACTTAAAGCAAGGCGAACAACGAAAAAAACTTCCGTTGAAAAGTTCTTAATATCTTATTATTATCTATACAATAATTTTTCCTTCTGAGGCACACGCTTCCGCCTGAGTTCTCCACTGCCCCCTGCTTCTTAATTCTGTACTGCTAGACATGTTAAGCAACTTGCAATGCATTTCCTGTCTCCCCCACACAAACTCCTCGCAACACTCAATTTTCCAAAGTCCTGCTTAAATAATAAATTTCAATTTTTAAAGATTTTTACGTGTTATTGAAAAGCTTTGGCTGCTCCTTTCTTTTATTATATTTTTTTTTGTCTTCGTCTTTTTTTTGTGTGTGTGTTGTTGTCAGTTCCCCAACTGGCTACCCCTAAGGGACATGACTTTCGCTTTATTATGTGCTCTCTGGGTTCCTCTTATTTGGCTGCTGGTCTCCGCCCCATTCATGTGCATTATGTTTGCTTTTTGTTCATATCAACATAAATAACTTATATAATGCTACACTTTGCTGAATTTGCTGCCTTTATTTTTTTATTTTGCTTTACTTTTTTCTGTATTATTTCTTTTAATACACTTTATAAAAAGTCTGCGTATGGGAAGAGCAGAAGAGTGGGAAGCGTCGCATGAGCAGCAAATTGTTGACACCTCGTTGTATTTTTGTATTTTTCTTAATTTCGTTACTTTTTCTCTTGATGCCCCTTGTGGGTAACACGAGAAATGATAAGTTCATTCTTTTTACTTTTCATTTTATTTTTGTTTGCACTTTATACTTTGTGTTTTGCGCTTTGTATTTTATTTTGTAAATGACTTTTTACTGTTCTCATGACGTGCCCCAGTGACCTGACAAACAGACAGAAAGACAGGCTGTGATTAAGCGATCAAATTGAGTGTAAATTGAACAAATTTACAGAAATTAAAGCACTAAAGTTGCTACTGCTAGTTGAAGTAGAAATAGTACTATCCTTTAGTAATATAATTAAATTTAATACAATAATATAAATTTGGTTAGTTACATATTGTATTTAAATAGAATTGTATAATTATGTGAAATTATTATTTAATTTTTTAAACTTAAACTACAAATGAGCAGAAATGTTTTGCTTATATAAATTATGATTATATGATTTTACAAATAAAATAATTTGAGGGAATAGTAGTTCATAAATACGAAAGCAGTATTTTAAATAAATTATTTAATAATGCTTTGAAAATAATATACTAGATGTATGTGATTAAATCAATTTCAACTAATTTGAAGGGTTTAAAATATATACATACATCTAATTTTGGGTCGTTTTAAAGCTCACATAGCTTTTTATCACCCAACTCTAGACTCTAGCTTTTTGATATGAATATATTTTGCAAAAATATTCAAAATATTACTGGGTGATGTGCAAAAGTTGACAATAAATGTATTTTGCGAGTCTGGGAATGCCAAGTCGTTATGTATTGGTAAGGTTTAGCTTTTATTTGTCATCATTTCTGTGCAGTGCTTGAGCTGTCACTCGCCTCCCTCCCACAACGAACTCCTTAGCTGCCATACTTGCCTCACTTATTCAGGGCCAAAAAAAAAAAGTAAAATAAAATAAGTAAAGCACCGACAGCAGAGCAGAGCAGCAGCAACAGAACTGGTAATTGTTGTTGCTGTTGTTAACTTATGCCAACTGAAGATAATTTGCCATGGCTACCAACGCCAGCCAACGAAAGCAAAGAATGGCAAGTCGAGTTGTAAGTGGTAGAAGAAGAGTGCAGCATCAGGTAACTCTTAAGCTGCTAGCTAGTCCGTCTGTCCGTCTGACTGGCGCTGTTGCTGCTGCTGCTGATGTTGCTGTTGGTGGTGCTGTGGTTTTTCCGTTTGTTGCTGACGCTAGTTGGCTGTGCTGTGGTGCCCAGAGCTGAAGAAGGGCAAGGAAAGGGGAAGGCTTTTGGTAACGCTTATCCACTTGTCTTGTGATTTTAATGCAGTGGGCGAGGCAAGGCCTTTTGAGCATGGCAAAAGATTGCCAGGGGCAACCAGCAATAGCAGCAACAGCAGCTGAAAATACTCGTAGATACTTTACCTTCTCCTACTCGTAGATTTCGACTTCAACCTTTTGAATTGTGGCCCGTTGCGACTTTTGCAACACGCGCTCGCCTCGCGATACTCCTGACTTTGGGGTGGGCGCTGAAAACGCTATGGAAAGTGGCAAGGAAGAAGTTTCGTGGAGGGTTGGACTAAAGCTTAGTTTTGCTGTTGCTGCTGCTGGCAACTGCAACTGACATTTGTTTGCTTTTATGTGTATGTTATGTCCTTAGATGTATTTTAGTTGCTAATTTTCGTAAGCATAATAAAGTGCAGCGCGGCGACTTTTCTTTTTGACTTGGACACGGACACTGGGACTCATAAGACGATGCGACTTGGAGTCGCATTTGTCATGCAATGGAGGCCAGAGCCAAGACAAAAGTATTGTCCATAAATCGCCTTAAGGATAACACACGCACACACACACACACACACAGTCGCACACACGCATGTCCTTTGCCAGCAAAGGGCTTGTTGGCCTTCATGGTCAGCGTAGCTTTCTGACCATTTGTATGAAATTGGCTTCACAGTTGTTGCCCTCTTCGCTTTCATTCTGTTGCTGTTGTTGCTGCTGTTGCTGCATGCAGCACGTAAGTTGAATTGAAATTGAAGTTCGCTTATGGAATTGGAAAAAACTGCTGCTGCGACTTTTGCAATTTTCTTCACACACTTCATGTTCAGAATTAATTTAATATTAATTTTATTTTTATATATATGTTATGTATGGTATATTTGTATGTATCAGTAGGTATGTCTAACATTTCGTACGTTGTGTGCGTTTTGAGCTCCGTCTTTTTCCATTTGCTGTTGCTCTTTTTTGCCGTCTTCCTTTCCCCCTCGTCACCATCGACCATTCGTTGCCATCATTGTAAGCGCCTCGAACTTGTGTTTGTATGCTGCCACTTGAGTGCTCATTTTAAGATTTTTTCCGCTTCCTTCCGGTACGGTAAGCTTTCATACGTTGTCCGATTTTGTTTAAGGCACAGTCGACGACGACAACGACAACGACGACGACGATGCCATGGACACCAGTGGAATTTTAAATTATATTAGCAGGGCATAATTTCGAATTAAATGTAGTTTTTTTTATTGTTTTGTTGGTAGAACGGCGTCTTAAGTGCAGCGGGTGTCCTTCTGAAATACTTAAGGAATATAATAATAGTAAATTGTTACCAAGCTCTTAACAAGTTATTGTTTGTTTAAGCAAATATTTCAAATTTGTATTTAATATATTAAATGTGTCTTTATTTAAAAAGATGCTTGTTATTTTCTAATATGCAATTTACACAATAATAAATACATAACTTTTGATCTAATACAAACGAAATTGCTTTCGCTTTGTTTTTAGAATTTTATATCAACTAAATTATAAAAATCATCTTACAAATTTGTCAATGATGTAAGATTTTTTTGAATACATACATATACTTTCTGAGCTTGTGAATAATTGTAATAAATTCAACTTAACTGTTGGAATATTTTTGCCATTACCAAAACTTGTTTTCAGTAGGTAAAAATTATTTTAGTCAAATTAATTTAGCGATTTCAAGTAAATTAAAATGCCTAAATAATAATAAAAGATCCCAATTTGAGTTTAACGAAAGTTAATGCATAAAATAGATAGTCTTATGTTATATCCACTCTCCCCACAAAAATTTGAATGATATACTCCAAACTGAATAAATACAGTTTGGGATAAAAAAGATTATCTCAAATTAAATTTAAAATACCAATGGTTTAATAACAATGTCCTACTACCCAAAATAAAATATATAATCTGATAATATTGTTTGAACTAATATCTCTTATCTGCAAGACAATTTGATTTGGATGCACTATATGTTTAATCTACTCACTTGATATTTAGTACTAATATTTGCACATTGTTGATCAATTTAAGCGTAACACACTGGACTTATTAACTGCATAATAAATTGCATTCATCTCAATCTTCATCTAAATGTTTATCCAAGCAAAGTAGTGCTAGTTAGCTCTCCTACAAAGTCACCCTGTAAATCCTTATTTCGTTTTTTTTTTTTTGCCATATGTAACTCATCATCCCCTTGGCGCCATTCCAATGTACCTGTAACTCCGATAGTATTCAACGCCCAACCAATGTCTGCTCATGTTGTTGTTTTTCTTTCTATTTTGGGTACTTTTTTGTATTTCATTTTGCGTGTAAGCCAAAAACCGCACCACACGCAATCAACGTCAGAGAGTTTTGTATATTTTGGTCACGTGTGTGTTTGTGTATGTTGGAGTCAGTCAGTTGGGTTGGTTTTCTTTTTTTTTTTTTAGGTAAAAGTGTCATTTGATAGTTCTGCAGTGTAAGAACTTCATTGGCAGACAGCCAAAAATGTTGTTCTTAAAGCTGTTCCACTCATTCAGGGGCTGCGTGTCCTTTGAGTTCAACTAAGCCAATTAATTAAGCCGCCTTTGGTTAAGGTCCAAATATGTCAAGCGACGTTGCGCCTGTTGCATTTCTTTGGCAATGGCGAAAATAAAATTAGCACAAGGCAGCACACAAAATGCGGAACTAAATAAATCAACAGACGCGGCAGCAAGCAGCAATCCAATGAAGGCTGTCTCTATCTCTAGCTCCATCTCTGATTCTCTCTTTCTCTTTCTCTTTCTCTTACTCTTTCTCTTTCTCTTTCTGCCGCCCACACGCACAAATTAAACCCAATGAACTTGCATAATGACCAGAGCCAAAATGTTTCGTCGCTGCGGCAATATGGCGGCATTAATTAAAGTAATTTATCATTAGGGTCAAAATGAAGCCAACAACAAACTAAGAGAAGAGCTTGAAGTAACCTTTGATTCAGCCACGAAGCTGTATAAATATTTTGCCTTCTCGACTCGGCCAGACAACGTTAAAAAGGCGAGAGAGACTGAGACAGAGAAAACTACCATATGGAAATCTTCAGACCGATTTATTCCTCCGGTTTTAGTCCTCTTCCTGTTTCTTCCTTTCGCATGGTTCATTTCGTGCCAAGCTTTAATCTTTTAGCAAGCATCTTTGGCATTTTTATTGTAATTTGTTTCGATTGCCTTTGCGTGTGTGTTTTTGGAGAGGAAGAAAAATCTACGAAAAATGCACGACAAAGTAGACGGCGAAAGACAGTGAGTGGGAGTGAAAAAAAAAACCCAACCAAAAGAGAATCGTTGCCTGCCAGCGAATAAATTATGCGTGTAATTCAACATTTTATTTAATGAAAACCTAATGAAATGCAAAATGCTAACACAAATGAAATAAATTTGTTGTCGAGCAGCAGTCGTCGAATCTCGTCGCTTGGACGGCTTCCTTTCGTCTTCTTCTCGTTTTCATCCTGTGACGTTTGCCAAATTGATTAGGCGCAAAAATCGCTGTTGTAATCAACGTTGGCCATGCTGGCAAAGCATGAAGGGAGGCGAAGGGAAGGTAGTGAACGTGTACAATGTTTCGCTGGGCTGCGGGGTGTTATTGCAGTGACTTTGATTAATAATGTGCCCTTTAGGCAGGTACAAGTTATTAGTTCTCTACCAAGGCAACAATGAATATAGAGGGTACGCAGGCGGAATGATAGAAGGCAGAGTGTTTATTTTTCTCTTCTTTTTTTTGGGTTGCGTTTGGTTTGGCCGTGTGCTAATGTGCTGCATAAACGAAATGACATTGTGGTTCCCTCATTGGGCGATTGCTAACATTGACGGATGCCATCCGAGAGTGTGCGTATTACTGGGTTAAGCTAATAAATGAAATTACGAGCCAACACGTTTTTAGCTGTTGCAAAGCGAATTCAGTTATTCTGTAACTATTTTTAGGAGATCAACTCATTGCCGACTGGTTTACGATATATTCACCTAGTTTAAATATTTCAGTATTTAGTAAAAGAAAAATACTCAATACTCATTACGTAAAAATCATTCTGCTTTATTCATCTTAATACGATTTGCGTAAAATACGGTAGATTTTGAACGATATTAATAGGTTTTTCAATATATTTTGCTCAAATCAAATCAAAAAACAAAAAATATTTAGAATTAATTTTTTATAGATAACAAAAATTATAATCATATTTATCGTTAACGATTTTTATACCCGCTACCCATAGGGTAGAAGGGTATTATAACTTCGTGCCGGAAGTGCAGGAAATGTATGTAACAGGTAGAAGGAGGCATTTCCGACCCTATAAAGTATATATATTCTTGATCAGCATCAACAGCTGAGACGATCTAGCCATGTCCGTCTGTGTGTCTGTCCGTCTGTCCGTATGAACACCTAGATCTCAGAGATTATAAGAGATAGAGCTATAATTTGTTATGTTTGCACGCAGATCAAGTTTGTTTCAAATTTTAGCCACGCCCACTTCCGCCCCCGCAAATCATGCGTTTAAATAGTTTTCCACATATAGTTGAAACCCAAATCCGAATACAATATAAACCGACTGCTATAATAAAGCATAAAGTGCAAGGCGGCGAACTGCAAAATCCCAAGTCAATTAGAATTACCAACATTTTTGCAGAGCGCCAAAATACCAAAAAACCCAAGAGCTGTTGCCAAATATGCTGCTGCCATAATAACTGCTTCCGACTGTGAGAGGGATGGCGAGAGGGTGAGAAGGGCTTGTGGCAATCACATTCATTTCATTTCGCACAGAAATTTATTTACATGGCCAACTGTGCGATGTGAGTGTCGAGCAAAGAGGGAGAGAGAGGAGCTGGCATTGGGGAAACGCTGCGGCAGCAGCCACTTCCGGCGGAAACTAGCTTTTAACCCCATGAACGGGTCCTAGGCGTTAATATAGCGCTTGCTGTTGCCATTCTACACAATCCCCGCCCTCTCTCTCCCTCTTGCTCTCTCTCTCTCTCTGCTGGCTGCGTAATGAAAAATGCAAATTCCCAGCGGCTAAATTCTAGCAAACAAGCAAAGCGACGCGCTGAGTGCTGCGCGCGTTTTGTATGAGTAGACAAATAGACTCGGCACTGACTTGTCTTCCCATTCCTCTCTAGCTCACCAACCAGAAGAAGACGACGCAGTGCAGCAACAGCAACAGCAAAAGCAACAGCCAACAATTGCAGCAACGATGCCGCCGCTCTCTAGCGTATTGTGTGGCAAATGACAGGAAATTTAAAAGGATGCCTTTGTAGTCGTCGTCCTGCTGCTTGCCACTGCTGCTGCTGCTTCTGCTTGCCACACAACAACAAGGAGACAACAGCAACAACAGCAGTCGCATCCCCACCATAACAAAGTGCTGCGTTCTGTTTCTCTCTTCTGTGCTTGTGTCTAGCTGGCGGCTATAATTTCAATGCTCAACTTGATAAGCAGCTTAACCCACGCACAGGAGCCAACAACATCAGCATCAGCAGCAACCGCCGTCGCCGTCGTCGAGTGCTACACTTGACCCGCCTTCCCCTCGCTCCTCTTTTTCTCAGTCTCAGTCTCTAGCTGCAAAACCCTTTTGCTGTTGTATGTTTTTTGTGCCAAGGATTGCTTCAAATTTCACGCATTTAAATTAATTAGCTGAATGCGGGGGCGTTTTCGCTTTCCCAAAGAGTTTTCCATATGCATAGACATTTGATAATTGCTCAAATTTCGAACAAGTTGTTCGTCGAAGGGAATGGGCAACAAAATATGGAACAAGACACTCATTAATTTTCGACACAAGCATTCGAGAGTTGCTTTTGGTTTTCCTCGAATTCTAACAAATTAACACTTGATGTTTCTGATGCAAATACTTCAACAAATACTTGAGCAGCATCGAATTGTGAATAATTTTGAAGAGCAGACACTTATTAAAGAGTCTACAATAATTTAGTTATTTAAAATATGTTAGTTATTTATTATCAGAGTGTGGTTTAAATTTAAAATACATTTTCTACATAAGATTAATAAATGATTTCGTCTTTATAAATTTTTCGTAGTCAATAATGTTAAATTAGTATTTCAACAAATATTTAATTTTGTTTCTAAGCTACTTTTATAGTTGAATAATTAAATATATCATATACTTTCTATACTATCATAAGTTCTGCTTTTGTATCTTATGAGTTAATTTCTATTTTCTATATTTTCTCGTTTTCTTACTCATTTCATTGATGTCAATTTAAGTATATTTTTGTAGTAGTAAAAAGTGAATATATATTTTTATTAAACCAAGTTCACTGCTTTGTTCGTTTTTCATCTATATTTAATTACAACTTAATGAGTTAATACCCCATTTACTTTACTTTACGATAACCTTGAGGTACTAAAGTAAGTACTGCTCAAAATGGAATGAAATCCTTTCTGCTTGTTTGGCTAATAAGAATACTTGTTTCCCATGTAGAGGCGCTAAAGGTTTATGGCGTGTAGTGGGAGGAAACGCATTAGCATAGCCTTTAAATATTTATCAATTTTAAGCAGTTTTATGCAAAATTGTAAAGCCCAGCTGCTGTAGCTGGTATTGTAGTTGTTGAGCAAAATCAGCGTCACATTTTGCACATTTTGCAAGTCGCAAAGTTCGACAACGAGGATGACGACGACGACACCATTAAATTGAACAACGGCTGACGACCGTCAACACTGTGGACTTGGACTGAGTGGCGTCTCAGCGCACAATAGTTTATGAGCGTAGCTTATGAAAATCCTTTTGTTACACAATTTTACAGTTATTTTAAGTTGCCCGAGCTAATTTTGCCGGCTGCCTCGGACGTGCCAAGGCAAGAAACCGGATCGTAAGGAGTCGAAGTGAGAACCAGAGAAACAGCAGAACAAGACAATGTTGAAGCGTCTTTTGCCTGCCTCGCGGCTTGTCCTGTTCTGTTCTGTCCTGTCCTGTCCTGTCAGGCAATTAAAAACAGTTGACATTTTGCAAACAGTGACAAGGAGACTGAGATGTCGACGACGTCGTTGACGTCGACGTGCGACGTCGCTGCCTATAAACTAAGCAACGTGCGTTTGCCTAAAATTATGCTAAGCTTCGCAAGGCAACGCTAAGAAAATCGCAGCCAGACAAAGTAGACACCATGGCGAATGAGCAACATTCTCGTTCACGCTTCTCATTTCTCGTCTTGGCAACTGGTTCGTCCTCGTCCTGCTTGCGTCGGCATAAGTACTTAAGGCAACAAAGTAGACTTTTGCATGCAAGCGCATGCTGTCCCCGACAACTTTGTGTATGCTTGGCGAATAGACCGTGCGAGAGGGAGAGACAGAGAGAGAGAGAGAATGAGTGAGGGGGAAAGGGAAATGGAGGTCTTGCATCTTGGCAAGACTATTGACAGCTTCAACAAAACCGGGCAAATGCAGCATAAATAATTTTTTTCAATTTTTTCCAAGCCATTTTGCACGAAACGCAAAAGAAAACTTACACAAAGTTGTCGTCGCTCCTGTTTTGCTTAAAATCGTCAACTTTTCGGAGTCAGCGGCTTTAAATGAGTTGTACATAATGTGCGGCTTGCTTTTAGGAGTTTGCCTTGCTCCCTTCTGATAAGGCTTACTGCAGCTTGCCGCTCACAGTTCGCAGTTCGCAGCTTGCTTGCTTTCAGATTGCCAGCGCCGTTCGCTCAACAAGTTTTCTCACTCATGTTGTCAGCTTAGAAAGCGGATGGTATCTAAAAGACAGCTGGCCGCACTGTGAAAAGAAACTACTTGTTTACGAAATCAAAAAATTGAGATTGACAGAAACATCAGGGAATTACAAAAATTATAGATTATATTTTTATAATAATATATGTATGTATATAATAATATATATTAATAACAGCAAGAGAAATTATTTGAAATTCATTTATAGTCAAATATTTGCCTTATTCTCATTTTATTTTATTCTGAATTTGATGTATTAGAAATAGCTTAATGTCATTCTTCCAATTTTTTCGCAAACCAAATTCCTTATTATTAATGACTGACATAGCACAAAAGAATATACGTAAAGGAATCAAAGTTAATAATATTCCAAAAATAATTAAATATAATAAATATTATATGTGTGAATTCCCATATTTGAGTAAAGCTGCCGCACAAAACCATAAAGTAGTGAATTGCCATCGAGGAAATACCTACAAATTTATTACCTATATCATTGTAAAATAATCAAAATAATAAAGTTTCAAGATTTATCGCATCCTGTTCAGCTAATTTTCCTTTGGTAACTCCTAAGCGTGTTTTACTGTTTCTTTTAAGTGTAAAAGTTAATAGAGAAGAAATTTCACTTTTTTGTTACTTTATCGTATGTTTTCATACAATTTATTAAGCTAAGCCTTTAACTTCGTATGCATTTTCTGATCACTTGAAGCTAAATATTTCGAATGAAATTTATGAAAAACTTGTAAAATTTTGTATAGTTTCTCTTACCATACACTCTTGTCACACTGTGCCCGGTGCAATTGCATTGAGATTTGTCGTGTCACCACGGCAACGAACGAGGTGGCCTGACGAGGCAGGCGCGCAGCTGCAAATGTGTCTTGGGTAATTGACTCGGCAAGTTTTGCATTGTTGTCACGTGTTGTGCATGCAGTAAGGACACCAACCGACCGACGAGAGCATAAGGAGCTAGCTCTGATTCTGTCGCTGTCTCTGTCCCCAGTCGTGGGTTTGCTGAACCTGAGCCAGAGTCAGAGTCGAAGTCAGAGCAATATGCAAATCAAAGTCAACGACGTCAACATCTTTCGTTGAACGTTGCAGGCGACAAAACTAGCGCGCAACTAGGCAAACACTTCCGCTGGCCGGAAGCATAAAACAAGTCGACAGCGGAAGTCCTTCCACCCACCCTCCGCTCCACTCGAGTGGCACCTGCTGAATCTCATTCTATATACAGCATGTACTACTTTCTGGTTTTATGATTAAAGTTGGCTCGTCTCTCGGCTCAGCTCAGCTTGGTTCGGCTCGACTTGCCTCGCTTATTATAATTATTTTTTTTTTGTTTTTATGTGTTCGCGTGCCGCGTCTTTAGCCTCGTGTCGCTCTGGCGACATTTGCACGTGAGCTGTTTAGCCAAAAGTGTTAAAACGGCATAAAAACATGGCGCGAGTCGAGTTGGTAATATGCACGCGATGCAGCTGCTCAAAGAAGAGTTGGAGAAGAAGGGAGAGCGGAAGAAATGAGAGTGTGATGGTCCTTGGAGAGAAGGTGTTTACGAGTCTCGCAATTAATTTAACTGCTGCTCGCGAGGCCATAACAAAATTTATGACCAACAACAGTTTTGTCAATAACTTTTCTGTACCACATCCAACACTCTCCTATGGGTGTGTGTGAGTGTGTGTGTTTGGCTTGGCTAATCTCGAGGGCACTTCATTAATCCACAGCGCCAGTTAATGCCATGCATGTCAGAGTAGCAGACAAATGTTCCCAGTCGGATGGCTGCTCCTCTTTTCTCTCTTCTGCGGTCTATCTGCCACCTATGTGGGAATTTATGAGCAGCAGCAAATGCAACTGCCAGGCAGCATATCAAATTATATGGCGGCCACAAAAAGAAATAACATCATGGCAGCGCCGGCAGCTGAAGGAAGCAGCAGCAGCCACGCGGATCCTTTGCATCGCTGCCTGCTGTTCCTGCCGCATAAATTCTGATGAATCACTGCAACGCCAGCCAGCCAGCCAGCCAGCAACTAGAACCTGCAACACCTGCAGCATCAGGCAACCAAGCAACAGCAACACGAAAAGTTTCATCGTTCGCTGTTCCACGTAATGCGGCAGCTACTCTAATAATAAATTTAGTTTGCAACGCGAAACGAAATTTCGGAATGCATAATTCAAAATAATTCAAAACACAGCGCCGCTGATTTCTCTTCCGTCTCGCTCTGTTGTCGCAACACCCAACAACAACAACAACAACAGCAATTCTCCAACAGAAAAAGCCAATAACTAGACGCTATGCATTGCTGACTAAATAAGCTGGGAGCAAATTTCACATTTGCTGTTATTGTTCAATTCCGAGAATTGTTTTTCGACTGGCTTGCAAAATAATAAACACGACAGTTCGAAGAATTGCCAAATTTGTGATACAATGGGGTGGTGACAATCCAACTGTTTATGGTTTAGCTGGCACCTTTTGCTTTAATTAGAATTAATTGGGTTAATGGGAATTTACACAAACTTGTGTAGAATCAAACGCATATTTGAATAATTAACTTCAGTTAATCACATGCGAAAGAAATTCCTGTTATTGAATGTCATATTATTTTAACGGTTAAATAAATATTTATATAAATAAAAATAATTTATTTCTTGATGTTGTCAGATAACGTATTTGCATAAATTGGAATTTTTAATAAAAGCAAAAAGTGTTTCTTCAATTTGGACAGGAATTTAAATTTGAATACTATTTATAATAATAAATGATTGCATTATTATCATTGAAAATAAATGAAATGTGAAATATATTAAGTTTCTCTAGAAATAGTGTAAATTATATTTAATTCAATAAATTTCCTTAAATTTACAACTTATAGAAATTTATTCAATTTATTTGTTGAAATAATTTCCATGTAATTGTAAGACTTAACTCAAAAGGATTACAATTTCCGATGAAATGCATTACTCAAGAATTACTGAGCTTCATTTCAGAAAACTTAAACTTTATATCCACTTAATTTTTTCACAATGACCATTCTGAATTTTACATGATATCCCTTAAGAATTGTTTGCTCGCCATTCACACACTAATTGTTGAAACATTTTTGCTCTCATTCCAGGTAAGTTTACACTGAACAGCAAATAAAATTGAAGTTCTCGCTGCTTTAAATACTTTTTTACACTTCTCGACGGTAAGTTCCACTTTTGTCTGGTCGGACATTTGGACAGGGATTGGTACTGGTTGCCATTGCCATTGCCATTTATCACACTGTGGCAGCATCACATACACACACACAGTCACAGACACAGCTTTCGGCCCCAATTACCACTGTTTACTCTGGTATCCGGAGTGAAGTTCTGATTGGGCGATACACTTAATAAAAATTTTCAACAATTCAATATCATTTTTATTTGCGTAAGCATAATATTGAATTTACCCCCAGCAGCAGCAGCAGTAGCAGCATTCGTGTAATCACACAAACATATACTTTTCACTCAATTATACACAACAATAAATATTGAATACAAACAAACATGACGCACACGCACAGTGGGCAAGCACTTTATTTAATAATAAACTGCCGCATTTCTCCCTCGACCTTTTCGCCAGCCCCCTTTGTCATCCTCTCCACAGCACCCCCCTTGACGCGTACATCCAATTCGCTTAATATGCATTAAAGTGCAATTCATATTTATTTGTGCAAATTTTTCACATTCGTTGTTTCTGCTCTCTTTCGCCCACCGCCGACAGTCGATTCTCTTCTGTTTTACGCTTTCCGAATTCCAATGCCCTTCCAACTCCCCCCACCGACTCAGTAATGTAGCCCAAACAATCACTAAGCAGCTCTCAACGAAACCAAAAATACACTGAAATATGAAAAATTTTTATTGAGGTTTGGAAATTATAAAAGTCTAATTAAATCTGTAATTGCAAAATGCGTTATTTTTAAGCATAAATTTCGTCATTATTCAAATAGTTATTTCAACAATTTTTTAATACTTTTTCTTAATAAAACACTAATTTATATATTAGCATAGGCAACTACTTTAGTATTTTCATATCTCACTTTTTTCATATCTTTTAAAATGAATCTTCAAAATTAAAATGAAAATTGTATATTTAAAATATAAACTTTAATCGATCCTTGGAACTACATATATAAATTGTTCAACACAGAATTGAGTTAGCAATAACTTAACTCTATAACTTATATCATTGATCAAAATGAAGTTTTTAATATAAAAATATTCAACAATTCGTATAGCATTACAAATTTAACTAAAGTGACTCAATCAAAGTTTAATTGTCTTAGCAATAACTTAGCTATGAACTTTAATTAATTAAAAAAATAATATTTAAAAAGGAAATTGAAAGATTCTTATCGCATATATTATATAACAATTCTTATCGAATTATATAGTTCAACACAAAACGAAGTTAAATAAGCTTAGCAATAGCTTACCCATAAACTTAAGTTGATTTAATTGATGTTCTTCTGCTTGAAGCTTAACGCGTTGTCGAAGTTTAATTGCAACGCACTTAGAGCTACTCTGAAAACACTTGCAACAAACTTGCAGCATATGCAAACATATGGCAACGTTGATCTCCACATAAGTGTGTTGCAGCACTTACAACAAAGTGATGCGACTCCTTGGGAGGCATATTTAAAAAAAATTACACAATAACACGAGGCAGAGAGAAGCAGATAGAAGGCGAAGCGTTTCATTTTGCTCCATGAGCTATGCTCACGCATAAACAATAAATAAGTCTTCATAATTTTCCTTCATTGAACTTGCCGCCCACCAGCTTCATCATCATCTGCCGACTGGCTGTTGACTGCCGTCTGCCATTTCCACCCGCATTGTTGTCAATGGCAACACGGACGCGAACCCCAGACCCGGACGTGAAACGAGCGCCAGGACCCGGCCAGGACCCGGACTCAGACCCGTAGTTGTAGTTGGGCTCTGCCTTGCAGTGCAACTGCTGTTGCTGCTGTCGTTGTTGCTGCTGCTGCTGCTGCTGCTGCTGAATCCTGTGAACGTGCTTTTGTCGTAATCCTTTGAATTTCGTTGCAATAATTCCACTTGAATGTTTATTTGTGTATACAGCACACACACACACACACATACGCACGCGTACACACACAAACAGTTTGTGTGTGTGAGTGAGAGAGAGGCCAAAGTCGGCCTTACAGTTTATAAGGTTATTGTTTGCGTCATGGGCGCCATTTTAAAACGCTGCAGACGCTGCTGCCATCGCTTGCTGCTTGCTGTTGCTACCTTTCATAGGCAATCCTAAAGGTGGCCAACAGCAACTACTTCGACTACTAACGGCTAAGACTGCCACTAAAAACAACAATGCGCCTTGAGTTCGAACTGGTCTTAGCCGTTTTCCATTTATTTGCCTCCTTTTTTTTGGGCTCAGTGGCACTTGGCACTAACAAATCTGCAAATACGAGTTCGAATACGCAGCAAAAAGGATCTACGCCAGGTGCTGCTACTGCTCCTTCTTCCTGCTCGCTCCTGCTGTGCAGTGTGTAAAAATCCATAAATTTTTGTCGCCACTCGCTTTTCATTTATAAGCCATTGATGCTTTTTCCATTAGTGTCTCATCCTCATCCTCAGTGCTCATTCTCATTCTCAATCCTCGCTCGCAAAGCAGCAGCCTCTCAGTCTCATGCTCATTTCGAGTATTCTCGGAGAAATATTCTCATTGTTGTCGTTGTGGCTTCAAGAGGCTTATGCAGAGAGCTGGCGTTGCCTAGTTCCATTCTCCTTCCTGTCTCACATATTCAATTAGCTTTACATTCTTTTTTTTTTTTTTCGTGTGCGATAAATGTGTTGTTGATATGTCCCCATTCGACCTCCCAAAATTTCCATTCGTATTCCCCCATTCCCTAATGCTACGACCCCATTCTGTCTGTGCTTTGAATGCATTCAAAGCAATCGCCATGCATGTAATTAAAATTGGTTTAAGTATGCCCCAAGGGTATCCAGCAGACTCGTTGAGTGCTTCGGATAGGGCTTAGAGCTATGGGCTCTACATTGCCCTAATGCCAAATGCATCGATTGTTCAACTACAAAATGCATTGTCGGGTAGTTTGAAGAGTTTACCTAAATGTGAACTCAATAAATATGTATTTTTTAATAAATTGTATTAGATTAATAAATAAACTACCAAAAAAATAAATCTTGTAATAAATGAAAGTGTTGGAAATTGCAGTATGGATTAAGTGTTGGAAATGCTATGCAATTTCCACATATGTATTCGATATATAAATATCGATTGCGGATATATCAGAACTGATATCGACTTTAAAGTTACGAAAGTCGGTTCCACGTGCATTTATCGGGAGTTAGTTAATGGTGTGATCTGACAGTGAGTGGCAGCAACTAAGAAGAACATATAAAACTAAAGTATCGAACTGTTTAATTATATAATTTAAAAATTTAGCTCGTTGGGTGTAATATTATATTTAAATGTAAATGCAACTAACAACCAATATGTCCATTTTATTAAGTATTGCAGAATTTGAGAATTTAATTCTGTGCGCAATGTTTTTTTGCAATTACAGTCTTTGGTATAATATAGTTTGATTTATCGATAATGCATTTATAGTACTTCAACGATTCCTGTAATTCTGGAATAATTTCCTCAACCTTAAGTTTGAATAATGATTCTTTACCTAGAATTAAATGCAGACTATTCAATTATTAGAAAATAAAATAAACCAACGTTTTTAGCAGTCCTTTGCTGTTTCTTTCAATTTTCAAAGATTGCGCTTCATTAATTGATAAATACTAATACCAAGCTTTATTAAAATTGTATTGATTTCACTAATTTACAATGCACCCCATGCTGGGCACTTTCCATACGCTAATTGAGGCTATCTCCAGTTACCATTCTCAACTTAAAGTTTGGCACTTGGTTTCCCCCACTCCTCCGCCCCGTAAGAATCTTCATATCCCTGAGCAGTGAATTATAATCTCTGGCCATTTTTCGATAGCTTGAAAGTAGCTTAGTTATGTGCATTGCCTGAAACGAAAATGAAGCAAGTCAAGCTCTCTCTCTCTCTCTCTCTCTGGAAATAGGCAATACACCGAAATGCGTATTTCGACAACTGTTAGGCAATCCAACTTGGCGCAGAGTCCGCAGTGTAAATTAACAGAACAAAAGCTGCAGCCTAACAATAGTCGAACTGGCAATGGGCGAAACATGACCAAAGCAATGCAAACAGACAGTCAGACAAGCAGACGGCGGACGGACAGACAACAGATAGAAAGACAAACAGACAGAGAGTGAGTGAGTTTTCGGGAACTGAGCTCTAACCAAATACCAAGTGGGCTTAGACGCAAAATGCAGCGCCAATTCTCGATTTTGAATTTATGCAGTGTTTGGTTTGTTATTACGATGTGGGCAGGCAGCAGCCAGGCGGCTGTCGGCAGTCAGCAGGAAAGGAAAGGAGGAGCTGCCCAGGCAGCTCATTTCCGTACTCAGGCCGAGAGTTGGCAATCAGAAAAACCCGCACACAAAGTCGCCGTGGCCGGTGTGAAGGCCATGCCAAGTACAGCAGCAACATCAGCAGCAGCAGAGACTAGTTTGTTGTAGGAGTAGAAGCGACTGCATGTTGCATGCAACGAAATGCAATGCTGTGATGATGCTGTTATGCGGTGGTCGCCTACTCCGGCCTCTGTCTGGGTCTGCCTCTGGACTGCTTGCAATCTCAGTTTGTGGTTAATATTATGCTGCATTTCTCATTTCGCGTGGTTTGTTGTTGTTGTTGCTGCTGTTGTTGGTTTATTATCGCTGGCAATGTGCAGTACAAATACCGCTGCCCATCCTGCATCCTCTCTCCATCTCTCTCTCTATCTCTGTCTCTCTCTCTCTATCTCTCTCTCTCGGAGTGTCCCTTGGCTGGGTTTGGTTTATCTGTTGTTGGTTTTTGGTTGCCGTCGCTGTCCTTCGTTGTTATTGCAATGTTTTTGACAAATAGTCAGGGAAATGCACACGGATGTCTGTTTATTGTGCCGTGCATGCGGTTTACGTTTATCTTCAACTTATGCAGACAGTTGTTGGCCTACCCCCCGCCACCGTCTCTTCTCACCTCTCGCCACTCTCTAACTGAACTAGCTGTGGTCTGAGACATTTTCTGGCATTGTGTTTGCACCAGACACATTTTGTTGTGGTCCAGCAAAATGCATCCCAAGTTCTCCTGCTGATCCTAGTTTCTGTTCCTGCTGTTGCGGTGACCCAGCTCCTGGATAACTGTTTGGCTTTTGGTGTATCCTATTGTGTCTAGCTCAGGTTTGTTTGTTACTTTTGTTTGTGCATGTCTCCTTCGCCTACACTTCCCTTCCCCTCCTCGCACTCCTTGCTCACTGTCTCTTGGTAAACGGTTGTGTTTTCAATAATAATCTAATTAAGTGCAGTTTATGAATGTAGACAGTGCCAGATATGATGTTCTTGAGCTAATGAACTGAGCTCTGCTAACCGGAAATGACAGCTGACAGTTCCATTGCATTTCCATGCTAGATATGTGCTCTTTAGCATATCTGCGAGTTACAATATCTTATGCTTTGTTTGCAAAGCTGGCATTTGATTTACAAACTGCCTCTAGAAACTGAGGCTTAGGTTATTAAATTTAAACAATTTCCTCATTCATCTTTGGAACATAACTTAAATACCAGCATTATTGTTTTACTTTTTACAAAGAACATTTTTACAACAAGACTTAAGTAAAATAAAATATATTACGCAAATATTGCAATTAATATATGTATATAATGAAAATAATAAAAAACTATTTGCAAATGTAAAAAAATAATTATAAATTTAATATTTAATTTAATTAATATATACAAAATTCTTGATGATTTGGAATAATATTTAGTTCACTAAAAATATTAAATGTCTTGTATAGTTTCATATTTTCAAGTGGAGTGAATCTTGGTAGTCAAATTTTCCTATTGTGTTAACTGCACTAATTAATTTGAAACCTACTGAACCGTGAAAAATTGACTTTAGTAAGCTCTAAACAATATAGAATGATATCACATCATCTTTGTTTATTTGCCACTATATTGTCTTGTTAGGAATAATTCATCGTGTTTCGACTAACGCTATTGTTGCAGCCACAATTTGTATATGGCAAAACACGCTTGATACATTTTGAATTTTGAAAGCCCAGCTGAGCATATACGAAAGCTAATTGATTTTCGAGTGAATTTTGCAGAAGAGAATACAAAGTTGACAAATCAAATGCATTTCCTTTTGTTTGGCAACGGACAAAAGGCAAAACCAAACGAAATTATGAGATGCGTTATCGGAATTCCAAATTGTAAAAGACAATTGATATTGGCTTGGACATGTACTTCTTGTTGTTATTTCTGTTGTCCTGCCACTGGCAACTGGTTTCTGTCTATTGTGTCTACACTGCAAGGATTTGTGCGTATTCAATAGCTTAATTAGCTGAGGCGCATGCCAGCATTAATCAAGGCTGCCAAAAGGTATAAGGTACAAGACAATGAGAGCACGTACAACTGCCAGAAACTGCATTATAATTCAAAGAAGAAAGCCTAAAATGTTGTGTCTACTGCTTTGGCTACTCACCTGTTTGATTAAATCTCGAATGCAGCTTATTAATAAACTTTTAATGCCAACAAAAGCCGCTTAGACAGATAGTTGAAAATGCTTTGCGCAAAAGTTTACAGAGTGTTTGCGCAATCAATCATTAAACAGCGACTAATTGAGGTAGGCAAAAGTATACACAATGCATTTTCCAACTATGCCACAAAACACTAAGTAATGCAATTAAATGGCAAAAGACATCAGAGCCTGAAAGTATGTGCAGCACAAAGCCAATTATTTGAAATCTGACACACACACACACAGAGTGAAATTCTGTGAAATTATGCGAAATTTGACATCATATTAAGTGTCACGAGAAACAAGAGAAATAGACAGAATGAGAGAGAATGAGGAAAGAAGACTTTTAGCTGAAGTCAACTTTTGCTGCACACACAAAACTATGCAAAGTCAAACTAGCTGAGTGTGTATCTGTGTGTTTATGTATAGTGTGTTGTGTGTGCTAAATGCCTAACTCAATTATGCCTGGGTAAATGTTTGGCGCAAAAAGCTCAAAAGCCGCAACAGCATGAAGGTCCTTGGTCCCTGCTCTCTCTCTCTCTTTCTCTCTGGGGATGGGAAAGGGTCCTTGGCTTGGCCAACCTGAAACGAGCGGCAGCTGCGCCTAATTGCAGGCAACGTAAACGTAAACGCAAACGCAACGCTCACAAATTCATTTATACATGCAATAATTTGGTTTATTATTGGTAGCGTCGGTGCCCCAACAACAACAACAACAACAAGAACAGCAGCAGGGAAAACAACCCAACTACTTTCCAGGCCTTGGCCCACCCCTTTTCGGGTACATTTTGCCATAACTTTTAATTAAATTAAAATGCACAGCCAAATTCGACGTCCACAAACGGCAAGCGACAGTCGACAGTCAATTGGGGCAAGCAACAACACAGCATCAAGCGACGTCTCTTCTCGTGTGTGTATGTGCAACATGCACCTCGCCCCAAAAACTTAATAACCAATTCGCTTTGTATGCGAAATTGTCGCAGCAGCGTTTCATTTATATTTATAAATATTTGAGCAAAGGCCCAATGCACTTCACTCCACATCGAAACATCGAAGGCAAAGTGCTTCTTTCCCCCCGCCTTTTGCCTTTTGCCACTCACTTTATAGGCCCACACGCATTAAACGATAATTGAGTTAAACGGACTGTGGCAAGCTGATCATTTATTCCACAGCTGAGATATCGATAGCATGGTTCGGGGAAAGCTATTGACCCACTGAATGAATGGATAAATCATATGTGGTTGGCAGTTTAAATCTTGCTCGAAAATCGCTGTGGCATTGAGCACGTTATGTAGATCAGAAAGATATATTCACATACGAAATAGTTGTCAATTTGTTGGCTTGACATGCTTCAGATATTCAAAATGGTTCAATAAACAATCATTTATTTTAATGCAAATTATATAAAATTCTATAAATATAATCACATCGAATATTAAATATTTAATTTTTAGTAACTTCCAATAGAATTTTTCAAAACTTATATTTATGTTATATTCATTATTTCATGGTTCATCACAGAACAAAATAGAGCAGGAGACAAATGTAAATTTGTGAGATAAAAAATGTTTTAAATTAAAATATGTATAAACATTTAATTTTGAAAAATTCCCCTACAACATAATTTAATTTTTTAATTTTTTCTTTCATACTAGAACACAAGAAATATTAATACGGAAAATACGATAATTTAGTGTGAGTAAAAGATTATAGTTTCAGATATAATTAGAGATAGTTTATAATATTTTTTCCCAAAGCATTTCCTGTGCTATGAATTAATAGCTGAATACGTTAATCAGCTTATAATGATACATTAAGCATACGCCCTGTGTACAAGATTTCCTATACATTTTATTGGATTTATATGCATATGTATTTATTTATGTATTATCTTTTTTATATAAATCTTTGATTTAATGAATAAATAAATAAACTACACACAATGCATCATAAAAGTCGCTCATCCTTACTAAAATAGTTCCGAAGCTTTAGCTGGCTGCTCTATTTGCTGGAAATATCTCCCTGCTTGAAGTCAATTTGCCGCTAAACCTTTGCCCAGTTCTCACTTAACTCTTATCTCTTAGTATCAGCTGTTACTCCCTGCCACATTTGCTCCACATTCCCTCCACAGCTGTTTACAAAGTTTGAGCACAATCACACCTCAACCTTCAGCTACCCTTCAGCAGAACACTTAGTAAACACCTTTTGCTATTGCTCTCCCTCTCTCACTCTCTTCCCACTCTACCCTCTTAATCTCAATCTCGCTGGTAGCCAAACTATTTGCTTATCGTTGACTTCCTCTCTCTTGCTTCTTTTTTTTGTGTGTGTCGTGTTGTTGTGTCTAATGTGCTCGGTTGGCATATGGCACTGGCTTGGGCGCTTCATAAAAATGCAAACTTATGCTTTTCACAACTTTTGGCATTGGCCGCAGTCCACGTGCATGAGTTTCACTTGCTCTCCTATGCGTCCCCCTTATTTTTTTTCCTCATACACACACTTGTAATCCAATTAAAGGTAGCACTGTAGTTGGCTTTTAGCGTGCGGTGTCCGGCTCTTTTCCCCACTGTCGCTCGCTCTCCCCCTTGTCCCCATTGACGGCGTGTCCATTGCCATGAGCTGGTCACCTTAAAAGCTTTTACCAATCGACAACTCGCCTTGATTTTCAGCATCAGTGCAAACTGCGTGGCTTCCAGCAACGTTGTCCTCTGTTCGCTCTATCCACTGTCCTCTTGTCTGCTGTTCGCGTTTTACGTATACTTAATTTGATTTTTCACACAGCCCGCTCGCTCAGTCTCCCTCCAACTATATAACATACCATGTTCCCCCACTCATACACACATAGAACTTTCCCACACACACTCTCATACACTCTTGTGTACCGTTACAAGCAGTGGTCATGCTCTGATTTTCATGGCGCTCGCACTTGGGCGTTGAGCGGAGAAAAAAATCTAATTTCTGTGCAATTTAACGAGACATTTACGTTTTTTCATTTGATTATCTCACAGTCAGTTTGGTAACGGGGCGCACATCGACCACGCCCACAAACAACCCCTCCCCTACTCCGCTGTTCGGCTAGCCCAAAACCAAAAAACGAAAAAAAATCACCGTTGATTGTAAAGATTTGCAACGCTTTCAATGAAAATATCCAAAACGCTTGCGACTTACCTTGTCATTGTGCAACCTGCACTTGCACTTTTATTAACTCTGAAAGGGTACCACAAATTTTTAGATGCATTTGAGTCGCATTGTCTGAATAATAAAATTAAAACGAAAATATTTTTATTAGCTTATCGTTTATAGTAAGCTTCGTCAGTAAGTAAATCCCAACACATAATAGAGATTACAAAAAAGGAGTTTTATAAAAGTCTTATTTAAAATACAGAAACACCATTTAAATGTTGATTAAATTATAAATATTTTTATACATGAAAACAAGCTTTACAATAGATAAGAGTGTTGTGAATTGGAAATAGAAACTTCTTTGCTTTGCATAACACAAAATTCATTCTTTCGTGAATAGCAAAATAAATTAGAATTTTGTAGTTTTGGTAAATTCTAAATCCAACATACACTTTTTCCATATTAAGTGCATTTCGTATTCGTGTTGATCTTCAGATCGCTTGAAAATCGTTGAGTGCAGCATGCACTTGCATTTTGTAGCATACTTTTCTGGGCTTTGGTTGAAGTTTTCGTGTAATTTGTTTTATGTGATTGTCCATTGGCTTCATTTTGGATTCACATTAGCCAAACGCGAAGCTGCAACCACATCGCACAAACACACACACACACATTCTTGCAAACACACAAAAACAGAGACAGCTCAACTGGTGCGCACAAAAGTATGCAACAAATAGCATATGTATTAGTGGGAGCACAAGAGGACCGAACGCACACCTTTTGTGTACGTGATGTCATTATGGCCAAAAGGTAAATTTCAACTGTCGCACGCTAAACGACTCTCTGCTCTGCTCTGCTCTGCTCTCGTCCTGGTCAGCCTGCTCCTCCTTCTGCCTTGGCAACCCTTCCGCTGCAGCTGGCGCGCTTAGCTATATCAGATGGCGCATCTCTTTGTGGCTGGTTGGCCACCAAATCGCAACTAAACTCCTCCCGATGCTCGCCGCTCGCTACGCAAATGAACGTTTAATGTATTTGACATTTTGAAAGTCAAACCAAACACAAGCAACGCAGGACACAACATCTAAACATACGGGGCATGTCTCTCTATGTGTGGGTGTGTGTTTGTGTGTGTGGCATGAATCTATTTCTCTATGCCAACAACTTTCCCATTCACAAAATTTCACATTTGCCATTCGGCAGCCGAATGATGTCGCGTTCTTCCTCCCAATGCACATTTGTCATTCGAGATGACCCGATTTTTGTGGTCCCGGCTCTGTCTGTTTTTGCGCCTGTTTAGAGTTTAAATTTTCCTGCCTGTGGCATGTGGCCAGCACTTATGCTGCCATGCTCCTGTATCCTTCGCATCCACTCGAACTTCCACACGCCTGTTGTTGCTGCTGCTATGTTGTTGTTGCTACTGTTGTTGGACTGTTGGCAAATTTGTAATTTAAATAAGGCGTAATTACAGACTCCTCATTGGCAGTGATTAGAATGCCAACACGATCCGTTCAGCTTGTTTTTAGATGCATTTACAACTGCCAAACCGTGTGGAATGAGTTGAGTGCACCGCTGTTTCACGTTGTTTGTGGCATTGAAGCAGTGTCGCGGCTACTGTGACAGCGATTAGAGTGGCCACGCTGGACATTCTAGTTCGATTAGCAGGACATCATTAAAAGTATATGTGGTAGTAAATAGCGGATATGTACATTGCTCTGTGCTGAGAGCGCAACATATGAACTAAGATAGGACAGAAAGAAAGAATATATATTAGGTTGGCCAAAAAGTCTTGCGGTATTTCCGATAGGTGTCTTTGCAAGCGCGTAGTTCTAGTTCTATTTATCGAATCGGTTCATGCGATACCTTTTTGGAAAGCTCTTTTCCCGCGCTAACACGTGTTTGATTTATTTTTGTTTGTCTTGAGTCGTTCGTGAGTTATAGCGTCACAAACATGGAGCAAAATAAAGAGAAAATACGGCATATTTTACAGTACTACTACGATAAAGGCAAAAATGCAACTCATGCTGCCAATAAAATTTGTGCAGTTTATGGACCCGATACAGTTTCCATTGAAAATTGGCTCTCCGAGTTTTTTGCCAATAGAAAAGCGAGCTTCTATAAGAGGGGCATTATGAAGTTGGCATCTCGTTGGGAACTCGTCATCGAACAAAACGGCGCATATTTGACTTAAATCGCATTATTCTAACCAATTTTATGAACAATTGAAAATTCAATAAAAATACCGCAAGACTTTTTGGCCAACCTATTATATAAAATAAATAGATCTTTTACGTATTTTATTACTTCAATAATTTCAGTGAATGCGAATATAATTTACTTACAATACTATTGCAATCATGGCAACCCCAAGAGCTGTTGTTAAAATATGTCAATTTTTACAAAGGTGCTCTAAAAAGTTTGATGTTTTGATTAAACATCTTGAGTACTATCTTCAAGCTGTGCTTTCCTTATATGTTTTTTTAATAAGTCTAACCAGATTCTAATGCTAATTTTGATTGAGATTCATTTGTCACCATCAGGCACAAGGCTATAATAAATTTGGCGCCTACTTTACGGTTTATGAATCATCATCGATTTCTAATTGAAGCATTTCCTACACCGTCAAACAGTTGCTGAAACTCCCAAAGTTCTAGTAGCCTGAACTTCCCTTTCCCTTCCAGCATACTGTCCCCTTATCTTGTGCTTTGGCAAATTCTCAATAATTTTGTATGGTTTGTCAGGGGCGCTAATTGGTTTTCATGGGTTTTCGTGGACAGCTCGTTAGTTGGCCGCCCACAACATTTAGTCTTAATTAGTGTTTTGGCCTTATACACAAAACTCGAAATGCTAAGGACAATTAATAAGGCGCACAAATTTGACATTCATTGGACAGTGTCGAACTTTATATTCTCTACGTTCTATGCATTATATTCACTTCGTTTTCGTTCGTTTTTTTTTTTTTCTTTCTCTACATGCTGTCATTTATTTGCTTTTATTTATGCATTATTTTTATGGTCGCCGCTTTTTTTTATGAGCCAAGAGTCATTACGTTGGGTGGTTGTTCTAGGTTCTTGTTGTTGTTGTTATTTGCTTTGACTAAACAAATATTATGGCCATTAAGTAAATTGGTCAAAAACTGTGGCTCGCTTGTTATTGTTATTCTCTCTAGTCTCTTTCTGTCTCTGAAGTTGCCGCCCAAATGTACGCAATAAATGTCAGCTATTAAAAGCGCTACAAAAACAATGAAGACTACAAAAAAAAATAAAGCATAAACAAAAATTCCTTGAACTCGTTTCATAGTTTTGTCTGTTAATGAAGCTCCCTAAGTTTTTCGTTCTTTTCTTCAGTTAATTGAACTTGGTGTGCGGTCAAAGCAATTAATCAACGATTTTGTCACAACCTCGGAAAAACCTCGAAGAAAACCAAAAGCAAAAAAAGCACAGCATAAAAAATGAAACAAAAATAAATTTGGAATCAGTGCAATTATGCAAATTGAAGACATTTTGTATCTAATTTTTATACCTTGTAGTATGGACGAAAGAGGTGTAAGAAAGAGTTTATTAAAATACTGAAAAATTTTAAAGACTTTAGGAGAAAGATTTCTAATCATATTTTGGATTGAAAAAGTGAAACATAGCTATAAAAATTTTTATTTTCAATTGCAATTTAAAAAACTTTTGCCTACTAAATAGAATAAAAAATACAAATATTAATTAATTGAATAATGAAGTATAAAATATTATGTACAAATGAAAAATTTATTATATTTATTACAGGATATCATGACTTCTACTCTTCTTAGCTTTGTTTCTTTTGCTTACTTTTATTTTTACATCTTGCTGGTTACGCAACAACCCTTTTTTTTGAGGGGCATGTGACCTGACCTTGCTTTGTTGTCTCATTAGACGCATAATTACGTTGCTCAATGCGCTGCAATCCCGGGGATCTTAAGACGAAATTAAAAATAAATTACAAGGAAATCCGCGCGACAAATCGAAGGCAAAGTACTGCCGTCTTACCGCCCTTGTCACAACCCCTTTCCCTTCCTCCATCCCTACCAAAAAAAAAATAAAGCAAACCCTGCTGACAAACCTGTCAAAATTAGCGAAATTAATGCGCAAACGAAGCGAAACTGTCGAAACACAAAGAAAACGCAACAAAAATGGCGGCGTATGTGTCAAATGCTGGAAAAACGTGAGTAAACTTGAACCTACAACAACAACAACGTCGACGACGACGACGAAAAATGAATGAAGGAAGGCAACGCCCAATGAAATTGAAACATTTGCCGACTCGTTGAAATTTCCTTTACTCATTATGCGCGGCGACAACCCTAACAGATCCCCTCCCTCTCCCCTCTCCACTTCCATCATCTCCTCCACCCTTTGCCAATGCAGATTGAAATCCAATTAATGCCGCTGATGGTGAAAGAACAAAAAATAAAACGAAGAAAATAATGAAAAATAAGAGAAACGGCAAAGCTTTCAACTGATTTTTCACCCGCACTCTCTCTTCGTACAAAAACTTCCTGTGCCATTGAGCCGGAGCCGGAGCCAGAGCGGTGTCAGCCTGCCTTTGATGAGCAAACGACTTGGAAAAAGGGGCAACAGGGGGGCGTGGCATGGCCGATGGGTGGGGGAGGACCAGTGAAATCCTTTTTTAAAATGCCAAACGCGTTGCGGCGTTAATATGTCAAATTAAAGACTTTCAAAGCGGCAGAAAGAGAGAAAGAGAAAAAGAGTGATTCCGCCGCAGCATCGGGGAGAGGGTCAAAAACTTGCCGTTGGCTACAAAACCGGCCAACGGGTCCATGAAAACTGTCAACACAATAAATGTGGCTGCGTATCGAAACTGAAGTTTGACGAAAAGTTGCGCGGTTAACGCGACACTCAACCCCTCAATTCCCACTCCTTCAATGTTGACGGCACTCACTCGAAAATCCAATTGAAGTATCGCTAGCTTAATTATAGACATTTCCGTGGCGAATGCGATTGGCGTTCAAGTTGAAACACAGACAAAGTTAGCTAACAAGGTGGCTAAAATATTTTTTATGTTACCTGCCGGAATTTGCTTGCCCATCAAACTGAGCGCAAAAGTTTCATAAAGAAAAGGATATGCACAGGTTCATAAACAATACATTTTTATTGGTGCCATTTAAATAGGCATTTTTTTTGTTCATGATAAGAAACCTACTTTATAAAATTTAAATAAATGTGCAAAAATATATTTTTGGTAATACAATATTTTCCCTGTTTAGCTAAAAAATTTGGTATTATATATTTATGGTATAGTTTGAATGAAATACTCCAACGATATACCAAAAATGGCTTTCGGTATCTTTTAGTATAGTTTGAAACATTAATTGGTATGTTTTAAAAATAATACAAAAGGGGTAGCGGGTAAATGAAGGTGGAGCTCATTCGACTGTAGTACTGACATTTCACTTTCTTCAAATACAAAACATTCACATACATATATCTAATTGATGTCATCTATCATATGAAGTGGAACAGCTCTGTTTCCTTGACCAACACTTAATCGTTTATACTAATTAGTATCTGAAATAAATTAGAAATCTATTTGGTTGTTTTAGTAGTATAGTGTAGTAAATACTATATGCGGTGTATTTATGAGACTCGCTTTTAATGTAGTCCAATTACTAAGTCGACGGACTGTTAATATTTATGCTAGACCAACAAAACTACTCTATTAGCGTTGGGCACGCGTACTAGCTAATTATTGCAGCCCTTTAGGAAAATAACATCAGGTTTTTCCTACTACTAGTAATACTCATAACATAGATATTCCCTCCTCATCATATCCACAAAAGTCGACATCATACCACGTAGTATTCATGCTTGATATTTATGTCCATTTGCTCATTTACCAAAAAAATGTTTTGTATATTTAGTCAGCGCTCATAATACAAATTTATGTGTTTGCTTAATAAATAAACATTTTGTACGCTATATAAACTCAAATATGCAGCAAGAGAATTAACAACACTCACTCGGAAGGGCAAAACAACAACATCGAGGACAACAATTAAAGTGGAAGAGAGAGAGAGAGAGAGAGAATGCAAAAGATAAATACTACCTTTAATATTAGGTTGGCCAAAAAGTCTTGCGGTATTTTTATTGAATTTTCAATTGTTCATAAAATTGGTTAGAATAATGCGATTTAAGTCAAATATGCGCCGTTTTGTTCGATGACGAGTTCCCAACGAGATGCCAACTTCATAATGCCCCTCTTATAGAAGCTCGCTTTTCTATTGGCAAAAAAACTCGGAGAGCCAATTTTCACAGGGCTCTCTTGTGGCCAATTTCCGACTACCAAGGTCGTTCGCCATGGACAGAAATAGGTGGTAATCACTTGGTGCGAGATCCGGACTATACGGTGGATGCAAAAGAACCTCCCATCCGAGCTCCCGGAGCTTCTGGCGCGTCACCAAAGATGTGTGTGGCCTGGCGTTGTCCTGATGGAAGACAATTCGGCCTCTGTTGATCAAAGATGGACTCTTCTGCATGAGTGCTGCATTCAAGCGGTTAAGTACAGGTCCGAATTGAGCGTTTGGCCATAGGGAGCAGCTCATAGTGGATGATTCCCTGCTAATCCCACCAAACACACAGAAGAACCTCCCTGGCCGTCAATCCAGGCTTGGCCACCGTCTGGGCAGCTTCACCGCTTTTCGACCACGACCGTTTGCGCTTCACGTTATCGTAAGTGATCCACTTTTCATCGCCAGTCACCATCCGCTTCAAAAACGGGTCGATTTTGTTGCGATTCAGAAGCGATTCGCATGCATCCATACGGCCAAAAATGTTTTTTTGCGTCAAGTCGTGTGGCACCCATACATCTAGCTTTTTTTTTAATCCAAGCTTCTTCAAATGGTTTAAAACGGTTTGATGACTCATGCCAAGCTCTTGGCCGATGCTACGGGTGCTACTATGCCGATCTCTTTCGATCAATTCGGCGATTTTATCGCAATTTTCGACGACAGGCCTTCCGGACCGTGGCGCATCTTCGACCACCTCCGCACCAGAACGAAAACGTTGAAACCATCGTTGTGCGGTGGAAATGGAAACTGTATCGGGTCCATAAACTGCACAAATATTATTGGCAGCATGAGTTGCATTTTTGCCTTTATCGTAGTAGTACTGTAAAATATGCCGTATTTTCTCTTTATTTTGCTCCATGTTTGTGACGCTATAACTCACGAACGACTCAAGACAAACAACAATAAATCAAACACGTGTTAGCGCGGGAAAAGAGCTTTCCAAAAAGGTATCGCATGAACCGATTCGATAAATAGAACTAGAACTACGCGCTTGCAAAGACACCTATCGGAAATACCGCAAGACTTTTTGGCCAACCTAATATTTTGTACATTTTTCCACTTGACAACAAAAATATGCAAAGAATAATAAACAGTAGGCAACAAACATAGCAGACTGAATGGCAATAACAATTAGCATGGAATGTTTACATTGTTCAGAGCTGTGCTTAATTATTGACAAATGCATTAGCATATGAAATGGAGCGTTCTAAAAATGTATTTTGTTCGCAATTGGGAAATTACAGTTGACGTTTTAAATCATCAGTTTGACTTGGGTTTCATTATATGATTAAATTGAATATAAGAATAGAAGCCAAAATATTTTTCTTCAAATAAATGTTGGATTACATTATTACATTATTTTTGCAATTAATATATAAAATTCATATTAAAATCTTTAATGTTCAACTTATTATTTTTACTGTGAAACTTTACTTTTATTTTACATTTAATTATAAATATTTTAAAAATAGATTAGGTAGAAACGAAGTTTTCAGAACTCGAATTGGCAATTTATTGCAATTTATATAAAAATGAATTGTAATTTATTTGTAAGAAGTATGCTAATATTTTAGTGAATAAAAACTGATTTAAAGTCTAAGGTAGTTATAAGATAAATAAGAAATCTTATTGAACAAAGAAGCGAAACTAAAAACTTTAAATAAATTTCACCTTCGAGTTTAATTCGCATTACATTTTCTGCATTTTTAATATCCACAATAAACCTCTTGCTTCGGCTTAAACAAGACTATAAAACTAATCTCATTTTTATTCCCAAGTCGATAAGCCGTTTTAGTAAGTAATTGTTTTTTTCGGTAAACTTCTCTCACAACATCAGATTTATTTACTAGTTTTCGAGCTAGAAGGTTTACCTTTAATCCGTAATATTTCTTAATAAAACAAAGTACATGCAATTCAAATTTCATGCCCAATGATTCCATTCAATTTTTGCAGGCTTTGTTGATAAACTAAATGGCATTGCAGCCTTCCAGGCGCATATGTGAGAAAGACCACAAGTGGCCCTGACTTTTGGCCACTCTCTCTCTCTCTCTCTCTCTTTTAACTCTTTTACTCTCTGTTGCTCTTTCGCTCTGCACAGTTGTTGTTAGGAGGAGGGGCAGGAGGAGTCTTGACTGGGCCAGATTCGTGTTTATATCTGTTGTGTGTGTGTGTATGTTCCCAATTAGATTTTATTGTTTTGGTGCGATTGCAGTTGCCATTGTTTGTTGCCTGCTGCTTGCTGGCTGCCAGCTGTTGTTATTGTTGTTGTTGTTGTTGTCGTTGTTTTGGACTTTCTAATTGTTGTTGTTGCTGTTGTTGTAATTAGTGAAGCGCAAACAAATGTCGCCTAATGATTCGTTGACTGCCGTCGACGCCAACGACGACGCCATTTTGTGCCGACTCACACATAAATCCATATATTCCCATACACATATATAATTGTTGTTGTTGTTGTTGTTATTGTTGGTTTATTGGGTGTAATTACATATGTCGCGCTCTCATATTTACATGGCAATCGGGCACAGACATTGTAAATATGATTTACATTGCTATTTCCATTGCCGTTTCACTTCAGCAAAGTTTTAAGGTTTTGTGTGAGCTCGCTTTAAACTTTTTGGGGGCTGCAACCTTGACCAAAACTCATTAATGCCCCCCAAAAATAACCGCTGGCGAATGCAAACACCCCAAGATAGATACTGGATCACATACAAGTTCAATAATAATTAGTTTGAGATTTAATTTTAATTACATTCAGTTGTCAGCTGAGCTGATGCTTCTCCGTTCAGCTGCCATCTTGTGTTGATGTCCATCTTCACTCTCTGTGTGTGTGTGTGTCGCCTGCGGCGGAAACTGCCTGCCAAGACTGTAATTAATATGGGACCCAAGCACGAGACAGCTGACGTGCATAGAACAGATCCACATATATGTTACTATATATAGAATACATGTATATATGTTAGATGTGTGTGTTTGCATCCTCCTTGGATTGATGGCGAAAGCTGTTTATTTACTTAGTGAACGCAAAAGGGTTTTGGTTTCGTTTCATTAAATTTCGCCAGCAAAATGCTTGAGTTGAGTTGGAGTAAAACTTCGACTTGGACATGGCAGAGTTAAAGGTAATTGACAGCACACAAATGGGGAAAAATCATAGGACTAAGTGAAATGTTGCACAGCTGCTATTTGAATTGATATCCAGCCAACTAATGGCTTAAATCTAATTGTGAGTAGAACTACGACTACAAAGCAAATTAAATAAAAGAATATTTGACTCAATTAAATGGTGAAAAAAAAGACAAATCACAACAAACATTTGGACAGTTTAAATTAAATTTCATGTTATATTTGCTGATATACAGAAAAGATTTGCTATTCATCCTACGAATATTCTGTAATCCACACCACAATAAAGATGCTCATTTTATCTCTATGTATTTCAACAAACTTCAATAAATTTGACTTCAGAAATGTTTTGCCCAGAAATTCCTGAGAAAATTGCAACGAATATTTAGTTTCATGCAATTCCTGAGAAAATTAGGAAAGTATTTAAATTACATTCTAACAAATTTATTAAGAGACGAGACAAATATGTTTATTCTCTTGCTAAGCATGAATTTGAATCTCTATATCAATATCAAGTTATATTATGCAGAATTTCAGGCAACACGCAAATAATTCTATAAATCTTTAAGTATCTAATGCAACAGCTCAAAGAGTCTCTTACTTGCAAGTTTTAGCTTTGGGTTTAGCTTAATTTATACAGCTGTCAGTTAATTTTGATTAGTCCAAAAACTGGCGAAAGCTTCGATCCTTCAAGAGCCTTGAAAACATTTTCAAGAAGCTTTCATCATCATCGGCAGCTGCACTGTCCATTTGATCCATTATAGTTTTTCGTGTAAAGGAAAAGTAAAAGTCTTCATGATGATGGGGGCGAAAAACTGTGCGCTACACATCATCAACAATATTTCAGTTGATTTAATTTGGTGCCTGAGCCAGAAAATTTGTTGCAATTTGCACATAACACAGACAAGCTTCCCTTCTTCTATTTTTATTTTGATGAATTATTATGCGTTACATAATTTTCGCCAGCTCATGACACTCAGCACTGAGTCGGGTCAAACGGGGAGAGACAAAATACATGTATCCCTCTTTTGTATGTTGCCTTATGGTGTAACGTCCATGTGTTGGCCAGGCCGTCAAAAAAAGTTTTGCCTTTCTAACTGAAGAGAGGCAGACGGGAGCGCAACGCTTCATTTTATTTATGCATGCCTAATTTATGAAAATTTGATGTACTTGTAAGCTATTTCGGTGGGATACTTTTATATTTGTTTGCACATAACCGCAACACATGCGCGCAGCAATCTGAGCAACTCACACAGAGCTCAACTCAACTCAACTTAACAGAAAGAGCTGAACGGAACTCTGTCCGGATGCTTTGCCGATGCTCAACGCTGGCGCCTTTTTTCACGCTCTGACCGCGCTTCAAAAAAAAAGGAGAGATGAAGAAGGAAACTTGCGCCTAAATAAATTACTTGTAAAACTTTTCAAATACTCGTAATTCTACATGATGTTGTTGAGGTCGTCAACGCAACGCTCTGTTCGGCTTCAGCTTGTTGCAACCAGCCCCTTTCGATGATATTACCCGTAGTCGTTGCTGAAGCGACGTTATCGTCAAACTTTACTAAACCAACATAAATACCATTTACTGGAGAAAGTTGCCAAGAACACAGACTGAGCGACAGACAGTCAGATATACTCACACCGGAGGACTCAGCTTCATAAAAATGACTGGATCTTGTTTTACTTCAAATGTAATCGAAGCCAGGCACTTGAATACCCTATAAAAGAAAGGGTTGGCAAGCGTTTAACTTTAAACGTTCTTAAACTTTTTGTATAAAGATATTCAATTTGTTTTTAAAATTGTTAAATTGACGAGAAGTGAAAAAATAATAAAATGTATTTCTGCTTTATAATTGAAATACTTTATTTTGGATTTATAGAATTAGTATTATAATATTCCCTTTAGTTACAAGACTAGATAAACTGACGATAAATTAAACATCGTAAACCATGACTATCACAAAACTTAGCAAGAGATCAACCAAATTAAGAAAAGTAATTTTACATTAAAGAACATTGTTTAACCCTTTTAAAATGTCTTTTTTTCATTGAAAATTCAGCATTTAAATCAAACACCAAACCCAATTATGAAAAAACTCATAGATTGCATTTGCTTGAACACAATAGTAGTCATCAAACGTAAAACACGTTTTACTATTTTAATTGAATTATTTCTACATGTCACATAATGCTTTACTATGTCGACCTCATCTCGATATTCCTGTACTAGAGCGCGCTCTACAAAAAGCTTTGCTATGTATTCATAATGTGTTGCCTACTTTTCGGCTGCCATAAAACTCTGCACCCTATTGAAAGTGTTGTCTACTTTTCGGCTGCTACAAAAATCTGCACCCATTGAAAGCAGTTCCTATTGCTGCTGTTGCTACCGCTTGAAATTTTCCCTTTTTAGTAGATGCTACGACTTCACTTCAGCTTTTACTACACCACCTACAGCCTGCAGCTCTCTTCCCATCTTCCCCCCATCAACAAGCAGTGCCACTCTCATAGCCCGCAAACATACAACGTTTATTTTATTGACTTTGCTCACACATTGCATATGCTTCGAGCTCTGGATTGTAGTTGAGAGTGTGTATGTGTGGACTTTCTAATAAGTTGCCGCCATTCGAATCGACAACAAGCGAACAACAAACAACTGTTCATCAATACTTTTGGTCGACAAACAAACAGAGAGAGGCCAGCTTCAAGTAGCTGTAGGTAAGGGACGAAAACTTCCCAAAAAAGTAACAACAAAGTTGTAAATTTCTGTGTCAAAGTGTCTTTCCGTCGGTCCGTCCATCTGTCTGTCTGTCTCTATCTATTTGTGTGCGTGTGTTGTGCGTCTTTCTAGATTTTCATATTTGTACTTTCTCATCCACCTTACGTCAGTCGACAATTTTGATATAGGGGCATTTTATATTTAGTATCAATATTGCGTATTTGTATCTTGTTCTTCGTTTGCCTTGTTTTGAGTCGCCCGAAAACTTTTCTTTTTTTGGTTGTGTTACGCATAAATAAAGTTTTGTAGGATTTTTCGGGGGAATGGGGAGTTGTGAGATTCTGAACATAAGCACCCTCGATGCATCCTTAAAAGGGGCTGCTGAGCACACTTAAGCCGCTCCTGCCACCGATGCTCTGCTCCTCTGTTTTCTAACAAACATGCTTCTGATGTATTTCAGAGGCGGAGCACCAAAGCCTTTGAACGCCAGCATGCAGAGAGGGTTGCCAAGGGGAAGGGCTATTCCATTTTGGGGACCACGTAAAGTTAATTTGAATATAAGCCCGTTTTATTCCCTGATCGAAATTGATGGGGTTTCAGAATCAAAACCCAAAGCAAAACATTAAGCCCAAAACATTTTATTGAAATTTGCCAATAGATGCGGGCGCGAATAACCTTTCAAATTGAGTAGATACTACAAGTATTTGTTTAATTATGCAAATCTCCGACTTTCTTTTAGTAGTTGTAGCAAATATTTGAAATGGACATTGAACAGTTTATTTGTATATTGTAAAATTGAAAGAGCAGCAAAAGTGCCTTGCTTATGCTTAAATTACTATCGCAATAATGTGAAAATAGTAAACTTGAAGTGTAGGAATACTAAAGTAACTAAGCAAAAAGATAATAAATAAATTTAATTCAATAAATTTGCGACATTTTCCAAATAAGCTTCAGTTTTGGCCAGCTGCTAGTTCTTTCTGTATTGCATTCTTCCAAAAGTTGGCAAAATTTCAATTCATTTTCTCATTGTTTATCCTGTCTCTGCAGAGACCAGAGCTCTGGTGTAGCACAAAATTTCTCACTTCATCGTCGCAGAGAAGATGCCTAGTGACTGTCTTAGTAATACACTTTGAATGGCTTACAAATTTCCAATAAGCTCACATACTTTCTGCAGTCACTGTTGCGATTCCCCGGGCAGCCCTTTTAGCCTGTTGCGCAACCCTTTCACATGACGCCCCATGGTGAGGGGCTTATAAATAAAATTCAATAAAACTGAACTGTCACCAGCAGCAGCAGCGACGGCAGCAGTAACAGCAACAGCAACAGAAGACAAGCCCTTCGTCGTCAATAATAACATTAAAACATTTTCTACATCAATGATGCATGACGTACATCAATACGTCATTCATGGCTCTGTGTGTGTGTGTTTGTGGAATGGAAGGATATGTTGCATACATTTAGGCTGGCATTTTGTAAACTCCTTTTCATAAGAATGCGATACGTGGCAAGCAGGCAGGCAGGCAGGCCGAACTGATTGATTTACATGCTTTGCCACGCGCGACTAGCACGACACATTCGCCTTGACATGGAATGCCATTGGACAGGCCTCAAGTCAGGGCTTTAAAGCGCTCAAAAAACCAAAATGAAAAGTATATCGAATTGCTGTTGCCACTGAGGCGCATAATGAAGCAAGGAGAGGGAGAATGTACGTCAGCGGGTCTCGCATTAAATATCAATTTCGTTTATCTGTGCGCCTGTTCCTGGGCCCACTTAGTTTTATTAGACAACCACACAGCCACCAAATTGCCAACAATTTCCTTTATTACAAGTATTTTCACTCCACATGTTTCTCTCTCTATCTCTCTCCCTCTCTCTGTCTTTGTGTGTGCTACGTGTTACAGCTGCCAGCTGCTGCTGTTGCAGTAGCTTACAAAAATGTGTTACCTAGCCCATAGGCTCGCATTACTATAAATTTTTAAACATTTTTATAACAACACGTCGCCTGCCCGTGCAAAGGGTGGGGCTGGAGGGCACAAAAGTTGGCCTACAGGTGTGCAAAAGTCGCTTTAAAGAGATCCAACATACAGTTTTATTTTATGCGTCTCGTTTGCTTTCCCCCCTTTGGCTTTTTGCCTCACTGAACAATGTATGTAATAATCTTCCAGCCTTTAGAAATCACAATTTTATTGACAACTCAAGTTCTTGTTGATTACTTGTGTGTGTATCTGACAGATAACATACACACACGCTCACACACACACACACACACACACGCACACCCTTTTAAGTTTATTAAATTTGGCAATTTCTTAGACCTGCCTACCAGCTCCCTTAGCTTTTGCTGTCCATCCAGAGAGAGCATCGTTTGCCCACTCAAATCCCTGGCGAGTGCGTGCCTAATGCTCCTGTCCATTTTTTCTTTTTTCTGTTATTTCTTTTTTTTTTTTGCTTTGCGTTGGTTTTTTGCCTTTTTGCTTTCTATACACTTTCAAGTTGAGCATGCTGACTTTGCGAAGATTGTTAAAAAAAATTTGTAATAAATTACAACTAATTATTTGTATTACTTATATTAAGATATGAAACGAACTTATAGAAAAATATATAATTTCTACATACTGAATTTTTTATACAGCTTATACATCTTTCATTTAGATGATTCTTCGCTGAGTTAGGAAGTTAAGTTAGCTATATTTACCAAAATAGATTCTTTGCTTCCTAATAAATAGTTTTCAATAAAAATACCAATAATGAAAGTATTTTAAAAATATTTGCATAAATTTATTACTATTTTTGTATACCTAATAAAAATATAACACAATTATTAATAAAGAGATTACAGTTTTTTAAATAACCAATGTAATTAAAGTGATTCACAAAATACATTTAGATTAATATAAATATCATATTTAATATACACATATTCAAAAAAGTTATTTTTATTATTTATTAAGTAAAATGTGTTCAAAATTTATTTTAATTTTTCAATTATTAAAAGTTTAATTTTTGATCATAACTATGCTTAGCTATGTTATTTCGTAATCAAACAAAATATCAAATATTTCTAGTTCTAAAATTGTTCTAAGCTTGACTATTTACCATTGCAGCCTAGAAATATTCTACGAAAATTCCTTTACGAAATATTTGTAATAACTTGAGAGCACTTTGACTTCGTTGTTGTGCCACTGAATTATGTATCTTGTTCGCTACAATATTTTTTTTAGCCTTACTCTGACAAGCCGTTTTGAGTGAGTGACTGAGGGTCGAGGGTGGACATAGCCTATGCAGCATTTCGCAGCATTTGGGGGAGTGAGAAATATTATTAAAAAGGTTTTTGGGTGCGCTGTCATACATTTGTGTGAGCTCGTTTGATTGATTAGCACTTGTCAAATAGCTCCATATGCATTTCTTTTTTCTGTCCAAATTTCTGCAATTTGAAGTGTTGACAAAGTCATTTTTCCAACTCTACCAAATGCATTTCTACAATTCTGATGCTAATCAAATATTGCTGACAGTCAGTCAGTCAGTCAGACAGAAAGTTACTCAGTTCGGTTCTAGGCTAAGAGCAGCTGCAAATGTGTCGACGTTTATCAAAGTCATTGAACTAAGCAGTCGAAAGGTAGAAGCAGAAGGATTTTCTTTAGTCACTCATATTTATCTTTCTGTTTTCACACGCAACTTTTCAGCTATTTGCGGGGCAATTTGCAGGTTGGCAGAAAACCCCAATTTTGCTTTCTATTTTCTCTACAAACATACGAAGTTTGCTTTATGAACATTGAATTTCAGTCGACTGTTACTTGGACTTAATGTTGGCAAATTAATTGTGCTTACAGGGTAATTAAGACTTTCAGTTAACTCGGAAATTCTATAGTTTAAGAAGACTTCTAAGTGATATATTCATTCGTAGTTTTATTAATGTAGATAATATATTTACGGACTCATTATTATAATATTTTCCTTTAGCAGTCATGTTTTGAAAAATAACTAATACTAAAATATACCGAAAGCAATATGTGGTATATCGTTGAAGAACTACATTCGAATATACTACAGAAGTCAAGATAGATTATTTTCTTTCACTATTTTATCTTAGTAGTGATGTTTAGCAAAGTAATTTGTCTCAATAATCACTTGTATTTAAAATCAATTTATATATCATTTTATCAATCTTTTCATACATTTTCTGTATTTATTTCACTGACAATCTGGTCAAATTCTCACATACTCTTTAAGCCATTTGTAGGCTGTCAAGTTGATACGTAAATTGCGTTTTCATTAGAATTTATTGCGATTTCCGTTTCATTTGGTCGCATTTGAAGCGCAGCGCAGCAATTCATATATTCGTGTAGTGCTCAAGGCCTTCTCCACTTCATCACATTGCTGAGGCTATTTCTTACCTGGGACTAAAAGGCAGGTACACCCATAAAACTATTGAAGCGACCGCAGTGGTCAGGGGGAGAGCGAAGACCAAAGAGAAGAACCTTTAACCATTTGGCACTGTGGCCAAAATTTATAAGCGCCTTGTGTCAGTTTTTGTTGCTGTTGTTATTTAATACGGAACCCCAACGCAATTGTTGTAGTTGCTATAAATAAAACAAGTTACACACACACACACACACACACACAACGAAAGGTGTGTGGGAGTGTGTGAGTGTGTGTGCGCCGCACTTTATATAAACTTAGATAACAAACAGCTTGGTTATTTATTTTTCTTAATATTAACGTCAACATTCAGCGCACATGTTGCACGCACAGTCGAACCCAAAGCAACCCCCCACCGACACAGACGCAGACAGAGACGTAGATAAAGTCATTTACACACACACACACATACACCCGCAAATACACACACACACACACAGTGAGACAGAGAGAGACTGTTGTAATATTTGTTGCCATCTTACAGGCGATGCGAGGTGTGCAACTAAATCACATCAACAGCGCTAGAATTTATAACTGTTTGTCTGTGTCTGTGTTTGCCGCTGTCTATCTGCGTATGTGTGTATGTGTATTTGTATTTGTTATGTATGCTTGTGTGTGTGTATTTATGTTAGCTTCTATCTACTTAGCGTTGCTTATTTTGACTTTATTAAGCCAAAACACGTTGCATAGCAGCTAAACACGCGCGTATAAATACAACTCAAATGCCTTGGCTTAGACATCCGCTCGGGGGGGAGCTTCATCTTTGCCATTGCTTTGGCTTTCGGCTCAGTCGACTCTTGGCTCTCAGTAGATCTATTTGTGTGTATTCAGTGTCCTGCGGTATTGGCCAAGATGCAATTTGGCGTGCAATTGAGTACTTACGTAAACAAGAAGAGATTTGCATGCTGACCAAGCTTAAAAGAGAGAAATTAATAATCTGATAGTAAAGAATTTAACTACAGAATATCAGCTTATATGTTAATTGCTTTTTTTTTTAATTAATATTATCCTTCATATATAGGCATATAGAGATATCATTAACTAATTTAAAGTTGCAATATTTTGTATTATTCTTTTATTATTATTCAAACAGATCGACTGCTAGGTTAACAAATAATACATGTTTAAAAGAGAAATTTAAAATGTACTTTTAAAAATATACCACAAATTGCATATAATTATTTCTATTTATTTACCATAATTTATTATCATAGTTATTCGTTTTGATTATTTATTTTTGTTGATCATTGTGGCATTTTCTATTGCGATCATTTCAAAGTAACAGCATTAATTACATCTTAGTTTTAATGATGAGCTTCTAGCTTTTATTTAATTTAACATATGTTTACTTTACAATTTTTCTATTAATTTATTTAGATTATCAAGCAGATAAAGCATTGTCTCTTTAATATGGACTAATGTATCTTATTCTAATCGCTTTTATTCATTTGAAAGAAAAGTTTGTAATTTCCAGCAATTCAAAATTTAGCAACTTACTTATTATAGTTGGTCTCATTAAATCTACAATTCCTAAGTAGCTTAAATTATGAAATGAAATATATGTAGATATATGATCGTTGTACTTAACTGCAAATTTCGAAATTTCTCTGCGTAGTTTTTCTCAAGTTTCATAACTTGGCTGCCACTCAAGTGACTTTCAGACATCTTGCAGCGGTCTGCACCTTGCTCACACAACACTTTTCTCGCACACACTTGTGGTGTTGGCACTTGGTGTCACACACACACACTCACTCATACATACACACCTGTCCTGAAGGACATTTTCATTAATCTTGCTCACAATTCTGAGGTTCCTCGCAGTCGCTTTGTTGGTCAGGCAGTTGCCTATCCAAACACACACAAACTCGGAGAGAGAGGGAAAACTCAGAGCTCAGAGCTCAGTGCTCAACAGTTTCCACACGCATCGCTGGCAATACACGCACGCTAATTTTTCATCATCAGCGTCGAGGCGGCGACAATGGCCATGTTGACGATGTTGCACAGGATCTGCAGTCAGCAGGCAGCAGCCAGCAGTCAGTAGTCAGGCAGGCAGCTCAGAGACGGAGCGGAGCCCGGTTTTCCATTTCGTTGCCATGTGCAATTCATCAATATCATTTTATCAATTTTCACCGCTGTCCAACAAGAAGGACACACACACACACAGGCACACACACTCAGCCCCCAAACTCAACTCAACTCAACTGTATATCACATTGCAATTTGTTGTCTATTTGCTGAAGGATATGCAGATTTGCCTGCGCCTCAATGCCCATTCCCATTTCCCGTTTCCCTTTCCCACCTCGCTGTCGTTTTTCATATGCATCGACACGTATATATATATGTATACACTTTTTTATTCAAGTGTATGTGTGTGAGTGTGATAGGCGTGGCGTGTTTGCTCTCTGCCAACGTCAACGCTGACGTCGCTGCTGCAATCGCCGTCGCGTTTTGCAACTGTAATTCAATTTTAACAATTTTTCAACTGTGTTATTGACGTGACTGACGCTTCGACTGGTGATTTGTAGCTGCCCACGCTCGCTTCCCACTCTTCTCTCTTTACACCCACCAGCAACCTTGCAACTTCCACATGCCACTTGCCACTTGCCACATAGGCTCGCTTGCTCGCTTTGCCATCCTTGTTTTGTGGGTGTTTGGGCTCTGTGTGGCTTCTGTTTGGTCATTTGTTATTTGCGTTGATTTTTCATTGGGGACATTCCCACCTCCTCTCTCTCTACTCTCCTCCCCCCCTAGCTAGTCCTCCTACTAGCAGGTATATCGCATATCGCTTTCTATAATCAAATATTGAGCTGCAATTTTGGGGCGCAGTTAATTTGCACGCTGCATGTTTGGTTTATGGACTCAATTTACTCGCATTTTGCATTTCGCTTTTCTGTTTGCACACAGAGAAAATTATAGTATTGCGCATATAGAGAATTTTATACGCATTTTTCGTAATTGTGATATGAATACCACTTCATTACTTTGTAATATATTCATGTTCTAGGTCAATATATGAAATTATTGCAAGTATTCATACGGTCGCATTCACATAAGATTCATAAATTTAGATATTATTTAGAAAACTTTGTTAGATCTTACATTTTATTAAGTGATGAAGAATATAATAGTTTTGCTTACTTTATAACTAGTTACACATTATTTTAATTTCAAGAGATTACGAAAAGATTACAAAACAAGTAAGAAAGTTACAGTCGAGTGTGCTCGACTGTGAGATACCCGCTACCCATTTTTAATAAGGGAAAAATATTGCGGTATTATTTTACTTACTAAAAAAAATACTAAAAATATACCAACTGGTATGTTTGGTATATCGATACAGCACACCAAAGCAACTAAGAGCCCTAGTAAGTAGGCGTTTTTGCCCATACAAAAGTATTTCTTTAATAACTTCTACAATTTTTATCTGATCGCAACCAAATTTTCAGGAATCATAACTGCTATAGTAATTATAGTATATACCAACTCGCAACTCTAGCTTTAACTTTACGCTTGTTATTCGATTTTTTTGATTTGCGGGGGCGAAAGTGGGCGTGGTAAAAATTTGAAACAAACTTGATCTGCGTGCAAACATAGCAAATGCTGTCGAAGAAAAATTATAGCTCTATCTCTTATAGTCTTTGAGATCTAGGTGTTCATACGGACAGACGGACAGACACACAGACGGACAGACGGACATGGCTAGATCGTCTCGGCTGTTGACGCTGACCAAGAATATACTTTATAGGGTCGGAGATGCCTCGTTCTACCTGTTACATACCTGGGTAACGGGTATAATTAAGTGTAATAGTTATTTACTTATTTTTCATATGAACATTAATAAAATTCAATAATATATTCTAGCAAGTAAGAAAGCTGGGGTTGAAAAAACATTTTTTTTATTTTTATTTAACAACTTCAGTCAGCTACTTATTTACGCTTTGAACTTTCGAACCAATTGCTGAATAAATAAGTATCCCTCCGGCAGAAATTTGAATTAATATTTTATCAATTGTTAGAGATAATAATTGACCTGCTTTACTGGAAAGTGCATGTGTTCATGTGATTGCTTTAAAATGTTGTTTCACCTACAACAATATTGAGTGGCAATCGAAGTGTATAAATACTGCATGAACTAAACACTGACCCACAGCACATAATTATGGAGTATTTAATGGTTTGGCGCATTTCCGATTTCATATTTAAACTAAATAACCCACAACAAAACAAGCAAGCAACTCAGTATACTATATATTAAATATATCATGGCTCATTGCGTGATTTGTCCAGTCAAATTTCACGCATCGCTGCTAGGCTACTTGCGTGGCAAAAAGAGAGAGACAGAGAGAGAGCGGGAGAAGCAACAATTCAACATCGACAACCAAACAAAAAAGCAAAAAGCCACAACTTTGTTATACAAAATACGAAATAGTGGCAATTTGTTTGACGCTGTTTGTGTTTTTGTGATTTGTGTGTGCGCTGTGAGCAATAAGAGCAGCAACAATGTGAACAAGTATCTGCCAGATACACATCTGTTGTTGTTGTTGTTGCTGTTGTTGTTGCAGTTGCAACCGCAATGCCGAGTCGGTGAGTGGCACATGTGTCGGTTATTGCCACCCCAAAACCAAAAAAAAAAAACAGAATGAACCGAGAGAATGAGTGAGTTCAACAGCAGTTCAATTGCTGCCTGCTGCCTGCTTGCCTGCTTGATGATTAGAATAATTAGCTGCCTGTGCCTCTGTTTTCTATCTGCCACGCATTGTGGCACGTTCCCATCTCTCGTTTCCGACCAGCAACGACTTCGACGCAGTCAATGCCAATCATTAGGCATCGTTTGCTGTAAACAACGCGTCTATTAATAGACACGACACATCGCAAACGTTCAACGCAGCAAAGCAGCAGCAAACGCACAACGCGCAACACGCAACACTCAACGTGCAACGCAACCGATTTCCCAACTCATCGGCGCGTCAGAGCGTGCAATTGTGCGTCTCGAAATATTCGAAATATTTATGAATGATGCCGCATAAAAAAAAGCGACAGGCTCATTTCCAAAGTACTTGCCACCAAAATGCGCGTATCTAACTGTTTGGGAAATCCCCGTTAGATTGCTCAAGCAGGGACAACTTCTAGCCGCACATTTTCCAATAGGGGTAAAAATAACACTCGAAAACGAAACTAAGGGGAAATGTAAGCCGAGAGATGGAAACACTTTCGGCGGGGCAATATTTCCACAGTCAGAGTCTTGAGGAAAAGCATTTAATCGCCGGGGAAATTGATTGGAAGGAAGTGAGCGAAAGGAAAAGGAAATTGGGGAATTTGTCTGTGAATGAATTTGCATTTCCCCTTGGCTCACAGCAGCAGTTCCTTATAATAAATATTCAATGTGTTGTATGTAAATAAATAAAATTGAATTTAAATTATATGAATTGATAAAAGTAATAATAAAAATAACAAGAGATATAAGAAATGGCTCTGTTGAATACTATAAAAGCAAATATTAGTTTTATAATAATCTAAATACTTAACTAATAATCATAATTATGTGACAAATATAACAATTTTTAATAATTGTATTAACAAAATAATACTTATTATGTTAAATGCAAATAATGAGTACTGAATGTAAATTCATAAAATTGTTATGAGAAAATTTTTAGGCAAAATTAAAAATATACAGTAATAGGAAATAATTTAGATATTGTTGTCATTGCACTTCTGAAATTTTCTAAAAGAATATTTTAATAAAGATATGCAGTAGTAATTAATAATGAGATAATTTAATTATAATATTCTTAATTGATGATTTATTAATGTAAATTTTCCTCCAATTAATTTCCTAAAAATAATATTAAATTAAATTGAAAATTTTCTTATGTCGCATTCTATAACATAATTAAAACAAAATGTTAAACGTAAAAACAATATTTTATATCTTTACTTATTTAAAATTGAAAGCAAAAAGCTGTTTATAGGGTAAATTCTATTACAAAGAATTTATATAATTATTTTATTCATTATATATTTATTTAACTGTCAACTTTTAATTGGAATTTAAAGAGCTAAATTTATCTACTTCAATTAATTTAAATTAAATACAATGCACTAATTAAATATTTACTTTACTTATTATATATTAACTTAAAAAATAAGTATGTATCATATTTGCTAGAACAATATTTCGTACAACATATTGTGCCACACTTCGATTGCATGAATTGTTGCTAGCAAGTTATAACAAAATTTCCTAAGAGATTTTCCTTCTTATATATTTTCTCACTTTTCATAGTGTTAAGGAAAACCCCGCCAAGTGAATTCGCCGCAGTAAACGGCGAATTCGTGGCAAAAGCGTGACTACAACACATGCGCACTTTCCAGTCGTTAGTCTGGCCAACAAAAATTCCAGTAGCATTAAGAGCGGCGCCTCAGAAGCCGCTGAAATTCTTCTTCATGTGTTTGTTTTTGTTTCCATGCTGAAGAGTCTCTCTATCTATGTGTGTGTGTGTGTTTTGAGGGGAGAAGAGGGAAAAAGAGACCGAAAAGAGAAATAAAATATTTTCAAAGCGAGCCGAAAAAAGGAAGAACGTGGCGCAAACTTTTTGTGCAAAATCAGCGAAAAACATGAAACGACATAAGTATGTCAAAATGCATGAAGAGATAGCACACACACACATACACGCAAACACGTACACACACACATACATACACTGACACAGTGACAGCGGCACACCCACACAGAGGCAGCGATTGAGAGAAGGCGAGGGCACGTACTTAGTATATATAAAAGGGCCTAGAGTACTTTATATGTATATATACTATATATATGAGCACAGCATGTATGCCAGTGTATGTGTGTGTGTGTATGGGGCCTACACACACACACAGACACATATAGAGAAGCTCGCACTTTGTATTTGTGGCGCACATAAAGCAGACGGCAGAAGAGGCAAAATGAAATGTGAAATGTTTGGATGTTTGGTCTGATGCTGCTGCTTGTGATGTTGTTGTTGTTGTTGTTGTTGTTGCTGTTGTTGATGCTGGGTGCCGCCCAGATGATTTGCGCCAGTGTAGGTGCCCCAGCAACAACAACAACAACAAGGACACGAAAATTCTTAAGGGTAGCCTTATGGAGCCTTTTGCGTGATGTAGCCACGGCAACGTCAATCACAGCGTCGAGCGCAAAAGTGGAAAACAACAATTTTTCCCATTGACTGTGAGAGCGTGCCTCCATCTCTGTATGTGTATGGGTGTGTGTGTGTGTGTGTGTGAAAAGCAAAACAAAACACACAGAAGACAAATAAAATAAATACGGAAATGTTGGGCTAGGGTGGCATATAGTATGTATATATATTTGATTCTGGCAAAAATCCATATAATTCAATGGATTGGCTGAGAGAGCAGCCAACAACACACACACACACACACACCAAATGAACACAACAAAAAGCAACCGCAGATTATGCGACGATGACGACGACGACGACGACGACGAGTGAAAGAGAGCGATACACAGAGAACGAGAGAGAGAGAGGGAGAGAGGTACAAGAGATTGGGACATGATGAGGACGCGTTGTGTGGCCAGTCAGACATATTAATGACAAAATGATTATGATGACACTAACCGACTATAGAGAAGGCGCACAATCAGCGAAGAGCAGAGTGCGGGAAAGGGGGGGGAGCGAGCAGGGGGAGTGGAAGAGCGAACTGTCTCCGTCGCGCACAATATGTAAAACAAAGCGTATGCTTTAAATGTGGCTTAAAGCTTTGCGGCTATTCAATTGGAACAAATATGAAATTGGAGAGTAGATTGAGGCTGCTTCAATAATTATAGAAATCAGATTGATAAAATGCTGCAGATAATTCAGAGCGGTGTTTATTGTATTTATTTATTTTTAAATGAATGATTGTTAACGAATTCTGCAATTTAAGCATATAAAAAATACGATGTTATCAAAAACATTTGTGGCAACAATGCACACCTAAATATTATATATTTTCAATACTTCTGCATCTACAATTAAAGCATACAATTAAATGAATTTTCTTGCTGATGACTACATGGAAATAACTTAATTTCCTAGGTTCATAAATGATCTTCATTTTAATCAGTTTAGTAATGTTATTTTCATATTTTTTATTAAACACAATTATTTTGCAGTTTCGTTATTCGTATATTTTTATATTTTCTTCAGATATACAATTCATATATCACAAAATGTCCAAAAAAATAATAATAATAAAGTTAAAAAGTTATAATAATAAAAAATAATAATAAATAAACATACATTTTTCTTATTAAAGCCTTCGTAAAGTACACATAATTTAATAAATGACTAAAATGATTTGTTTTTCCATTTAATTTTGTTTACTTTTTGTAACTCTGTAATATATTCTATTTTGTATTCGTCTGACTTTTAATCATTATAAATTTGGAGATACAACATTGAATATAATAAGTTTTAGTAAATCAGTAATTCCAATTTATCATTGATTTAATTTCTACAAATTAAAGCAATGATTGCTTGTAGTATAATTTAAAAATTTCTCATCATCTTCATACAATTTCCTGCATTAATTCAAGAATTATTGTAATACAATTAAGCACAAATTCGCTGCGGAAAGACGTGATAATCTAAACTGCTTGAAAAATTGTCAAAAGCAACTGTGGTTGAAGCTGGAATATTTAAGCACTCTCTCTCTCTCTCGCACTTTCTCATGGTAAAAATTGACAGTGAAGTCTTTTTCTTTTTTACATTTTTAGTTGGTGTTCATTCTGCTTGTTATTGGATGGCTTTGGCACCTTCTGCAATTGCCACACCTCGCAAAAAAAAAGAGGGGGCCACAAAACACTTTCAGTTTTCTTAGCTTTGGCACTTAAATGATTTTTTGCCGGCAAACAATGAAAATGAAAAAAAAAAGATGTGAAAAAAAGAAATATGGAAGAAAAATGCTTTGCGCTCGCTTCTCGCTTCTGGGAACTAAAAACGCCAAGAACAGAAACCGGAATCTGAGGAGATTCTCGCCAACCGAAGAGCTTGCCCCATCTTTTAGCTCCCCTCGTTTGTGGCAAACGCTTGTGAGGCAAACTACCAAAACGCCAAGACCAAGAGCAAGAGCAAGACCAAGCGCCACGTTAATTAGATTTTGCGGTTTTTGTGTTGTGCAAACTTCAAAAGCAAAAGCAAAAGCAAAAGCAAAAGCAACAGCAACACCAACAGCAACAGCGTCGTCGACCAAAACCAGGCTGCCAAACGCCAAAATGTATGCTTTAAAAATTGTTTTGTGATACAACATCAAATTGGAATTGAAATGGGCTGCGGGTCGCAACAAAACAAAATCGATAAATAACACTTTTTTTTTTTTTTTTTTTGCTCCTACTGTATAGTATACAATGCGGCAACACTTTCACGCCCCTGAAATTTTTGGTAGAAGCGCTCGAAAGTATGCAGCAAGTTTTTTACGCAATTAGTGTACAATTTCTTAATTTATACGCTGTCGCCAATTTATCAAAGCAGAGAGGCAACGACAGCATTTCAGGCGTTCTGGGACCAGTTGAGCTAAGGGCTGGAGAAGGACCAAGCAAGCTAGCCAAATGAAATATTATTATGAGAATGTGAGAGGACAGAGAGGGGGAGAGAAGGAGGGAGAGAGAAACCCACCCAAAAAAACTGGTTAGGGAAAAAGGTTGAAAGGGTTGTGCTTAGCCTCTAGCTTAACATATGCTATTTTGGCATAGTTTTTTGGGTGCTCTGCCCATGAAATATGAAATACTATTTATAACTTTATCAGCAGAGATACATAAATGTGTGTTTGTGTGTGTTATCAAAGCATTGAATGCTTCCCTTGCCCTTGCCCTGCCTTGCCTTTGGCTCAACTCGACTCAGCTTGGCTTGTGGCTGTTAATTAAGTTATGATGGCAAGCCACAAACATATAGCGTTGGCATTTCTCTGCTAGTTCCTTGGCCTTGTTAGGCGGCCCGTCAGTTTATGAAATTTTCATTAATTTTCGACCACAAGAGAGTTGCCATCGCTGCTGCCATCAGCTGCTTTCGCTACTGCTGCTGCTACTGCTGCTGCTGCTGATGATGATGTTGATGTTGATGGGCCCTTCGGGCTGACAGCGGCACGAAAACTTGACGACACAGCAGTTGTAATGAAATTTGCGACATGTATGACAGGCATAGGACCCCGAAACCCGATCCCATTCCACACCGAATAACCTTTAACCCTCGAAACCGAACAAAATGCGAACCCATCAAATGTGGCAACTTATGACAACGTCAAAAAGTATGCTATGATTTGTCGCACGTTAGTTATTGGAAGCAAACTCTGCCTTCTTCTCCTTCTTTATCAGCAGTTTCTTGAGTGAACTTTCAATCCTCGAGCTCTTGATGGATGATGACAAATGTAGTCCTGTAGTTCGAAGGAAAGGAAAAAACTTTCCAGCTAATTATATGATAATCAAAATGCATCAACAGCTCTTTTGCAAACATTTCTCGCAATATATATAATATTTCCTTTTTTTTTGTTATATAAATGTGTATTAAACGAAGACGGCTGTCATTTCGGATTTTAATTAGCTGACGCTTTGCCCACTTAAGTAGGCTATTGATAGAAGTTGGTAATGCGTAATCATCATAACAATAGCCTGACCCTAACACATTTACAGTTCATTTGGGCCTCAGAAGTAGCTGTCGCTGTGCTTTGCTTTTCTTTGCTTTGCTTTGCCCTGTTGTGGCGTTCAAGGCTGAAACGCATTGGCTTTAGCACTCGAATATAATTTAGATTTATCGCTTGATTCTCGCATAAATATCGACCATGTCATCTCAAAGAATGAGCTGAGAATTGAGGGGGGTTGGAGGGTGGGAGGGCATCGCCTATTACACTCGCACTTTTGTGTGCTCGTTGATGCATAAAAGCAATGGCTTTGAGTGCCCTGCACGGCCTAACGACTTGTTCTAAGTATGGCTAGGTACGAGAAACGAGTCCAAGTAAGAGTTTGCTGTACATAAGTACAACATGTAAAATCCAGAATGGCACATTCAGCTCTCAATCTGCGTGTTGTGTGCGTGTGTGTGTGTGTGTGTTTTGTGTAAAGAAATTGACTCACTGATATTGTGAAACTGTGTCAGGCAAAAGGCATAATGATAAATATTGTTATGGATTGCCTGGGCTAAGCATTCAGATTGAGATTTATGCAAGCGGATGAGTGCAACCGCTTCATAACCGGTTACGTAATATACGAATATGCGATAAATCAACTTACATATGATTTAAAGCATAACCGTTTAATAACCGGTTCATAACCGTTTAATAACCGATTCACTAATATACTTTTAAGTGTCTAGATGTCTTTAGTGTTTATCGTTCTCATAATCTTTTACATTATCGTTACATAACCGGTTCATAACCGTTTAATAACCGATTCAGTAATATACTTTTCTGCGTCCATATATCTTTAAAGTTCATAAGTTTCATAACCTTGTACACTATCGTTACATAACCGATTCATAACCGGTTCATAACCGTTTCGTAACCGATTCCATTATATCAGTTCATGTGATGAATCAACTTTTTATCTATATATGACTCTAGATGTCTTTTATGCATTACCACTTCATAACCGCTTCATAACCGTTTCGAAATATGCTCAAATTATTCAAAATCTTTCAGATTTACATTGCAAAAAAAACATGTCTCGATAGATGTATGTGATTACGTATCATGGTCGGCATCTTGACACTGATTATGTGCCTTAACACTTGACTGCCCCAGGCATATTTTTTGGCCCCCAATCGCTATCGCAACAACAAAATCAACACAGCATTTAGCGTTAAACACACAACAAGAACAACAAGCTGGGGAGACAATTTGTTGTTGTCCCCTCATCTAAAAAAAAAAGAAGAAGAAAAACGCTGTCCGAAAAATTAACGCAAAATCAAAGTAAAAATGCGATAAATTGGCGACGACAAGCGCAACGCGCAAACACACAATAAGAAACAACACTAGAAATATAAACAACAACAAGAACAACAAGAAATACAAATGTACAGACAATAAAACAATAACAAAAACAAGTCGACGGCATGATGGCGCGTTTTAAATGAGCGAAAATCGGTCGAGCATATCAAATTGAAAAACTCCAAGACAACGTGTGGCGAGGAGGACGGGGGGGAGGGGCGGTGTTGAATGAAGCACTTTCCAGTGTGCTGTGAGAGGGTCTGTGGGTCTTGTGCTGATGCGATTGTGGCGCGTGATGCTTTTTGCGTATCCTAGTGACACACAAATACATCTAAAAGCGTCGCACAGACAAGAGCCGAGAGCAGCCAAAGCTGAAAGCAAAAAGCGCGTAGCAAAAATAGACAATAACAGCAACAACAGCAAATACATAGAATAACAGGCAACAGTAATAAGACTGAGAGAGAGAAGAGATGAGAGAAGGGGAGGCTGGCATCTGAGTCGACATTGATTGCTGCTCTGGCAGGTTGTTAGGTTACTGTCTACGTGAAAGCCAAACTGAACCCTCGATGAATGACTGCACTCAACTCAACTGCTCAACTGCTCATCTGACTCAAACAACTGACGCACTGACGAACTGTCGAACTGTCGAGCTGACGTGCTGCTGACCGCCCCAGTGTCATTCTATTGCCAGCTGATGGATTGGGCATATTATCTGACGGATTAAGCGCCTGGGCAACATAATAGACCTTGATTCCCAAACCATATCCAAGTATTTCTATTTTCCTTTTTTTTATTTTGTGTGCTTTTTTTGGCGGGTGGCGACTAAAATCGATTCAACATCGGCTTATTAATCGCTCATTTCCACTCTTTTCGCAATTTTCAACACAAAAGCATTATGACCGGCTTCAAATAAGCTGACAAGCCAGAAATTACTTATCGAACGTGAATCAAATATCATGTAAGGAATTTGCATATTATAACTGTGACAATAGATAAGTTTAACACTCATTTGGGAATATAGTGGATGTTGTGTATAGATAATAAAATATTAAATTAAATTGAATTTTGAATTATTTTTCTTTAAAACTATTTGTCATATGTTTTAACAGAATCGTGTCATAACCGATTCATAACTGTTTCATTTCCGTTTCAAAATGTATTCAGAAACTTCAGAAAATTTGTTAATGCAGGTATTTTAGAATACCTCAGATATTATTTTCCCCTTTGAAGTCTCAACTTACGTTTTTTCAACATTATCAGAAAATACCCGATTTATAACCGTTTGAAAAATGTATTCAAAAACACTGAAAACATAGAAATCTTGCAAGTTGGAGTTTCATTCTACTTGAATTTCATGTATTTTCAACATAACCGATTCATAACCGTTTCCAACATTTTGAAAAAGTTTCAACACTTGCATATAAACACTTCTGCAGTGATTCGTCATCTTTAAAATTCCCATCCCAACTCTTGTTCATATTTTTCCTCAAAAAACACCCTTTAACCGTTTGCTAACAATTCTATTAAAGCATTTACTGTCTTCACTTTTCAGTCTACGCCTAGAAAACTAAATGTAAAAACTCACAAGCAAAACTGTGGCAATGTCTGAGCTATCAACAGAATAAGAAAGTAACCAAAAAAAAAGAGCAGTCAAAAAAAATAACAGAAAAGAAATGCCAACTCAATGCCCTAACCGCGCCCCTTAACATTGTGCACATTATTCAATAGCTTCCCATATGTTGTTATTGTTGTCGTTATTTTTGTAACACTTTTTTCCCCATTTCTTTGCACTTTTTTTTTACCGGCTTTAAGCGACGTTTTCGACGCACTTTTTGTGTGCCGGTTTCATCCTCGCCTGCAGTTGTTGTTGTTCTTGTTGTAGTTGGCAAAATTGTTGCGTTTCGCATATTAATTTCTTCCTGTCTTCATCATCATCGTCGTCGTTGCCGTCGTTGTCGTTGTCGTTGCCGTCATCATCATCATTATCATGATGAGTTGTTACTACACATTGTGGCTACAAATCAAATCTCTTTCGACGCTCTCTTAAATGACTCTCTTAGGCGCTCTTATTGGCGCAAGCTTCCAGCCGCATGCTTTCCCCCAAAACAACTACACAAAACAAAAAAAAAAGAATAAAACACACTACTTGTGTGAGTATGTGTGTGTTTTTGCATTAATCATACGCAGTTTGAGTCATGTGTTTAATAAATATTTTGTCTGTAGCAACTTTAGACGCAATTTTGCAAGGCATTTTCCAGTCACAACACAACACAGAGGCACAAATGTAAAGCAAAACAAAGCAAAGCAAAGCAGAAAAGTGCAAAAGCAAAATCAGGCGTAGCACATGTTTTGCCATTTTCTCGCAACCCGCCAGCGCAACATTTTGCTGGCTTCAGCTTCATCATAACACCCCCCATCCCACTGGTCGAACATGCTCTATTCGCACTCGCGTTCGCACTCGCTCTCGCACTCACTCTTGCACTCACTCCTGGATTCAGACGCTCTCTCTGTCGCTGTCGCTCTCTGTCTCTCTTTTGGCATGACATAGACAGGCCCAGCCAGTAAGCCCGGCACATGGCAGCCACGCGTTCGCTCTCGCGCTCTCCCACTCAGATGCACTACGCTCAACTATACAAAACACCTTACATATCTAAGGCGAAACTAAACTCTGGCCGACTCGCTCGCACCTATTGCCATGTGGTCTGTCACGATTTCTGTGGGAGAGAGCGGCGAGCGTGCGGCAGAGAGTAAGATGCGCGTGCTTCGGCTACGACCTGCTCGAATCGTGCACTCGACTCGACTCAATGCGACTCGACACAACACGACACCACGACTCGTGTCCGTCGTGTATTTGATTTTCCCTTTAGGCCTCTTGTTGTATTTTCCAGCCGCCCGACGATTTGTGCTTTGGCCAGCCCATGTGCAATGTGCCGTTATTCGTTTCGTCTCGCCTTCCTCGGTTGTGTTATTGTTGATGCTCTATTGAAGGTACGACGTCTGTATTACGAATCATTTCGCTAGCAATATGTGATTGATGGACTGCCTGATCTACTTTAATATGCCAGCTGTAAATTTGTTATGATCTTAATATTTGCAGCAAATATCTAAATACATACGGGGAAATCAATAAACAAATTTGCAATTTCTGCTCAAGATGATGACTAATATATATACTTTCAATATTTAAATTAACAATCTTATAATCATGACACTATATTTCATAATAGTAATTATATTTATGATGTTGGTGGATCAGAATTTATTTGAATCGTAGAGCATACGTGTCTTCGTTTGTCCTTCGTGTTCGGTTTGGGTGTTTTGCTTGTTTTGGTTTGACATCGAACCATACACAAGCGGACACACACATGTTCGATGCTCTCGCCAATAGCCAACGCGTTGCGTTCGTTCCGTAATCGCATCGTGTGCCGAGGCGACCAGCCAACCGACAACCAACCAACCAACCCCAACCAACTCACCCACATCTACGAGAGACAACGTGTATTTTGTTTACCGCTACTCGTTCGTTGCCGGCTGTTGCGTTCGCTAGTGTTCGAATTGGTCGTGCAAATTGCGAGTTCGTTTGTTGTAAGTTCGTTCGCGTCACGTTCGGCCTGTTCGTGTGGGCCGTTTGTTGGTTGTTGGCTCGTCTTTTGGGCACTTCTCGCCATTGTAAGCGCCGTCCTTTTTCAGTATGATATTGAGTTTTGTGTAGTTAAGTCGGAATATTTCGTATAATTCTCGTCGACTGTCGTGTGACATTTGTTCTTCAAACATAAATATAAATATAAATACAAAATATTCAAACAAACCCAAAAAAAAAAATTAAAATTATAATTAACATAAATAACTAAATATAATTAAACCAAAAACAAAAAAAACAAAATTCGCTTAAATATTTCCAAACAAAATTATATATATAGAAATATATATATGTATATTTATCAAATCAATTTAATCAAATTCGCAAACCACCCAAAACAAAAACAAAACATAAGTTTATAAAATTCGTTTTAAACAAAAATCAACACAAACCAAAATACTTAAAAGTTTATTATTGTTATAAAAATGTAAGCATGGGCGAAATATCAAAACACAACACTAGCTTTAATCTCAAATTCTTTTCACCAACAAATTTCTTGAAAACAGATTCAAAAAGTGTTTCGAACACTTAACGCACAGTTTTTGTAAATTGTTTCCGAAAAAACATTGTTCTTTCATTAGTTCTGAAAATAGCCAGATTAGCTATGATAAACAAACCGAAAATAATTAGAAACAATTTGTAAACAAAAATTAATTGAGAAACGCAGTTAGATTTAGCTCTTTCCCGTTTCTATTTTCCTTTTTTCATCTGTTCTATTTTTCTTTTATATTTTTTTACGAGTGTGTTTGTGTGTGTGTGTGAGTGTGTGTTTAATTTGTTCTACGTAAACAAACATGAAAATTGTTTCACGCTTGCAGCACACGAAAATATTTTCAATTTAGATATCTGGACAAATAGGCACAAAAGTCAGAAAGCAAATTGAGGAAAACCCAAAATGAAACCGAATCAAACTGAAAAACTGAAAACTGAAAACCAAAAACCGAAAACGGAAAACGGAAAACAGAAAAACAGAAAACGTTTTCTCATTGAATTTGAATATTTTGAGCATTCCATAATTTCATTTCCAATTTCCAGCACTCGACCCAAGCGAGTTTTTCATTGAAAACTGAAAATATTTCAATATTTTTCGCCCAAAATATTGCGTTCTCTGTGTGTTTTGTGAGTGTGCTCTCAATTCCAGACCGAACGGGCCATAAGAGCATTTCGGCCACGTTAATTGAATGAATGCATTGGTCGCTTCATGATTTTCTGACCAAAATACCAAATTCTGCTCTGCTCTTTGCTTTTTCACATTTTCGGCATTTTTCTTCTACAGTTTTATTTCATTTTCTTTTTGTACTGACTGAAATAATTTATTTGTAGTTTGGCAATGTTTTCTCATATGCCACTTTGATGTGCTGCCGATTCTCGATTGGCACATATTGTAAATTAGTTTCAATGGCAACAAATTCTAAAGACCAAATTTTGTGAAAATGTTTCAAATAATTCCCAAATTCAAATGGAGTGCTAACAATGTTTCAACGTATTTATGAAGCTGAAGTTGAAATTTGTTCATAATATTTTGCAGTAGTTTTCTTTCTTAACATTCAAAAGAATGCAAAGACATTTTTAATAATTAGTCAAGTGGCAATAAATATTTAGAATGTCTTGAATTCAGTAGTCAATTAGAGCTAAAGATTAATGCAAAGATATCAATATGAATGTTTACTTTTTTTTTAGTTCTCAAAAGTATTTCAGGCATCAGATTTACCATAAAAAGTTGTGCTATTTTTAAAGTGATTTGTTTAATAAATTAATCAAATGATTTCCCCGAAATTTAGTTTAGTATTTTAGCCTACTAAAAATTTGAAAAAATTCTGTGCTCAGTTTCTAATAAAAAAAGTTACTACCTTAGATAATGTGACAGTGTTTCATTAAATTTTCCTGTTTACAAGAGAATCGTGCAATTGTCTTTTATGAACCTACACTGAATGTGGCTAATTTTGATACAAAAATATTGATAGCTATTTTCCCTCATTTGAATGCGAAGAATACTCATGTGTGTTGCCATGAAAATGAGCATGATTTCCATGCAATTAAACATTGGAGCATTTATTGAATACCACAAAGTATTTCGAAGCATTTCTATCGACATATCAAAACCTAAAATTACCCATGCTTATAAAATACAAAACAACAATAATAATAATCACCATCATCATGAAAATATATTCCATTTTTAGAAAACGTAACCATAATAAAAACGCGTGTGTGTTTAAATACTGGAAAACACAGATAAGATAAAACAAATTATATATAAACCAACAACAACACACCAGCCACAACACAACAACAATTGCAAGTCGCAAAACAAAAGTAAAAATTACTATATACATTGATAAAAAGCAAATCAATACAATACAAAACAAAAAAAAATTAAAGAAATTCTGTATCCAACTGAGAAAAGAGCAACTCAAGTGCAAACAACAAAAGAAAAACCCAAAACCAAATCAAAAAATAAAAAGTAAAAAGTGTTGAAAATAAATTGAAAGCTGAAAAAACAATTGCATAAAAAGAAAAGAAAAGAAAAGAAAAGAACAACTTGAGGAAAAGCTAAAATCAAAAAGCAAACAAAAATAATAAGCAAACGCAAAAAACAAGGCGATATTCAGAAATTGTTATTTTCTCGCAAAGGCGCAACGTTCAAGAGCAAATCGTTCCATATGGTTCATATTATTGAATTGGTCGGCCAGCCGAAGGTTGAGTTTGCTCAACAAGTTACTGTGAGTATCGATATGTGCAGTAGAATATAGAACCTCCCTTCCCCCTCTTCCCCTTCCGAGAGCAAATGAATTTTTATACAAAATACAATCAAAAAAAAGTGCGAAAGAGAAAGAAAGAAATAGAGAGAGAAAAGGGCAGGCAGACTGTGCGACAAATGATAATAAATCTTGTGTGTGTAGTCACGTAATGACAACTTAATACAAATACATGTGTATCACTCTCGGTGTGTGTGTGTGTGTGTGAGGCGCAAAAAAATTCATTTGCACACATACACTCACACACACTCGAACGCACTTTTTATTATGTTGTTTCCCACTTCCATTGCGTTTTTTTTTTCGGTTGGCTTCGCCCAAACATATTTTGACAATTAATCATTCGGGACTTTGGTGGGCAAAAGGGACACAAAATCAGCGCCATGTCTTTGCTGTCTGTTCTCTCCGTGTGTAGGTCAATGTGACTCTTCTGTGTGTGTGTGTGTGTGTGTTGGTGGCAATCTCACTGAACCTTGGCCATTAATGCCACGCAATTTTGTAGCAGCAACAGCCACAGCAACTGGCAACTGGCAACTGGCAACAGCTGTGCTGTTTGCTGCTTGTAATTGTTGTAGTTGCTGGTGGCAAGTGCATTGACTCTCTTTCGTATTGTGTCCTTGTCTTGTTTGTCCAAATCCCGCAAGCTTAGCTTTAACACTACGCTTTTTCCCCAAAAAGTATGCTATGACTTTGCATAAAGTCACTTTAAGGCGGGCAGCTTAAAGTCGCTGTCTGATTGGAAGCGTTGTACATAATAACAGCATAATTGTATGACAGCTGAAAGCTTAACGAAAAATTGGAAAAAAAAAGTATTCAATATTTGTTGTAATCCATTTTAGTTATTTCTAGTCTAAATAATATGAAAGTTTTGTAATTTTATTGTAGTCTAAAAAGAGAAAATATCTTTCTAATTGTAAAACATGAATATATTTTTCGATAACAGTGTAAAAATAGTTTTTAAATATTTCTCCTAGAAAAGAACTCAGCAATTTTTAGTGTTAATTTGTGAATAACTTTGCTTCTAAGAAAAAGATATTAAAATTTAATTCTCATCTCATGGGTGAAGCTAAAAAATAATAAATAAGAAATGTGCTTAGTTTAATAATGGCTAAAATTAGATTTGAATAGACATAATTATTTTGTAAATTTTATTTGAATAATAACTATCTTAAAATTTAGTGAAAGGTTTGCTAAATTCATTTGAATTAAGTAGCACACAAATTTTAAGTCTTTGATAATGTGTATTTTACCTAAGGCATAATTTATGGTGCAGTTTATTTAGTAGTTCTACAAAATCGCCACATTTTACAAGTGTTCTCAAAAGCTCATAATAGAACAACGACAAAATTGTTGCAAATTTGTGGCTAAATTTTAAAATTGCCTTAGGACAAATGTGACGATAATTCTTAAATTATGACTCAACTAATATTGCTGAAATTTAGAACTGCTTCAGAATAAATTGGTTAATAAATGCAATTTAAAACAAAATGTTAATTATTGATTTTGTAGTTTCATTTATTTTATTATTAATAAGAAAATTACAAAAATTGTATTAGTTTTCGCTTTTAGCAAGTGCCTTAATTTCCACTCAATTTAATCAATAATTGAGTTTTTCCAAGTGCTCAAGTTCTCGTGCTCAAGTTCTATTCCAAATAATGTGTCAATTTACTTGCTGTTCGTAATCCTTTTGATGCTCTTAATGCTTTAAAAGCGCGTAGAGTGTTATTATTGTATTGCTGTTGCTGTGCTTATCGCATTGAACTCAGCCATATGGCAATTTTTATCTATTGATCCATCTGCATTTCGCCTGTCATGTTTTCTCATTTTCTTTGCGCTCTCTTTCACTTCCTGCGTACTTCATTCTTCATTCATTTCATTTCGTTTTTTAAAGTCGACACGAAAATTTAGAAACTTAAATTCTAATCGGATTTACATACATTTCTTTTTTTGCGCTCTCTCTTTGTCCCTGTCTCTATTTCTCTCTTTTGCCCTGTTGCCCTGTTTCACTTTCAGCTGACTGCTCTATCAGTCTCTTTCTCTACTCGGTGCGTAGTTGTTGCTCTTCTTCTTTGTTGTTAGTAGTTGTTGTTGTTGTCTGCTTGTCACCCTCTTCTTGATTTTATTACACCGCCAACGCGGCAGTCTGTTTAGTTGTCGGTCTCGGGGACTATTGCGTAAATTTCATTGTGTATTTCACTTTTATGGTGGTTGCTTCGTTCGCTCGTGGTTCGGTGGGTGGTTCAGCTGGTGGTTGGCAGTAGGAAGGACGAAGGACGAACGACGAAGGAGGCAGCAGGACGTGGATGCGTGCGACGTGCGTCGACTTTGTTGCCGTTGTTCTTTGTTGTGCTTTGTGCGTGCGTCCTGCCATCGTCCTGCTGTCTTGTTGTCTTCTCTGCTTTACTTTTATCCCTGCCATGGGGATGTTGTTCGATGTTCCATTGCGTTTGCTTATTCTAATGATGACACATGCGTTTGCTTCTTCTCTGTGCTTTTGCTTATTGGGTTATCTTCTGGTTGTTGTCCTTGTTGTCCTTGTTCCTGTTGTCCGTTCGCTCTCTTTCCGCTCTTCCCACTCTCTCTCCCTCTCCCGCTCGCATTTCGCACATTGTTGTTCAATATTTTTGTGCCACTTGTTTTGAATTTTTCTACATTTTGCGCATCCTTTTTATGCTGTCATTGTCGTATCTATTGCCACTCGCTTGTCATTCGTTGTTGTTGTCCTTGCTTGTCCTGTTGTTGCTATTACGTGCGCGCTAAGTTGCTCGTTAAATGCTTAAGTGGAGCAGAGTCGTTGACACAGTTTTCTTTTTGCCCATTGCATTTTCTATGACTCACACACACAGCAAACAGATTCGAAAACCAGCTCTCTAAAAGAGACAGAGCGAAAACTATGCTGAGAACTGCTTTTAAAGTTTTTATTTTCGTTTACGAGCAACTTTTCTTTGTTGTACTTTCCCATGCGATTGTTAAGCTCGTGTTGAGAACTATCATAAGGACAATGTTATGCAGCACATTCTTAAAGGCACTGAGAAAGCACCCAAAAAAACACACAAAAATAAAATTCAGCAGCAACTGAAATTATCGTAAAGTTGATATGAACTCCAGCACTGCATAAAAAAGTTTCTATCAATGCAAATGGAGATATCGGAGTTGCAGGCATTCTTATTGTTGTTCGGGTTTCTTTGAAAAACTTTTCACACGACTTCTTAGGGAAATTTTGACTTCAATATTTCCATGTTCTATCGTTTATGCAAACTGAAAATATTATTCCTTATCTTAAATTCTAAAAAAACTATTTCTTTTTAAAAAGTTATAAAAATGTGCTGAAAGTACATTCTTAGTATTTAATTTTTATAAATTACTGTTTGCTAAAAAAAAAAAATTCATAATGTACCTAAAATTCTGATAGCAATTAAGGATTAAACGTATTAAACAAGACCTTTTCCGAATTTTGTAATAGTAAATGATCTAATTAAAAATTGTTTTAGTTCCCAATTCTAACAGACCACTATATTTTGAAAAAGTTAACATTTTTATTGAGAATTAAGCATAGATTATAAAAACTTAGTAACCATTTTTAAATATTTAAATATTAAAAGTGTAGGATCTAGTTAAAGAAATCTTGTGTGCCCTTATTTGATATAATCAATAAAATGCTCTAGATTCTAAACTTTTCTGTACATCTCTAAAAAAATTCTAGGAATCTTTTCCTACACTTCTCGTTACTTTAAATAATCCTGCCACACTCTGGCCTAATGATAGAGCTCTTTGTACTCATATCATTGCGATTTCACCTTTGCTTAGCTCCCATGCTAATTTTCACATTCTCCAATTAAGCTTTTAATTAGCCCAGTGAAAAGAAGGCTTCACTGCCATAACTTGTCTACTATCTTGTGAGCCTTTCTTTTCGAAGCAATTGAAGCAAAGCGCAATACAAAGTTTTAATTTCATATCGTAATCCTTGCCACATTTTCATGCGAATGGGAGAGAAAGAGAGAATGAAGCCTTGCTACAATATTTATGTTTATTAGCCAGGCAATTTGCCGACTTAGGCAATTACCCAGGCAACAAAAGGCGTTGGCGCTTTTCAATATTTATGCCCCAGGCGGCGAGAGCTGCGCTGAAGCTCTAATAATATGTAAATGCCACATGACGATGGCGGCTTACAAAACAGAAGTCAAAGCATAACAACGAAATAACAACGACCACAAACCCGTTATTATTATTGTTGCATATGCCAAGGCGTTTTTGCCTGTCGTTTTGTTTTCTCAAGTAATTTGCTGGGCATGTAATTTAATCGTACGGTGGCAACACACTTTTCATGCCATGGAACAGGACAGGAAATCGTTCGCCAGTCTTTGTTCTCGAGTGTGTGATTGTGACAGCAACTGTTGACGCGCCCCAGGTGGATGGGGACAACCAGGTATGTCAACAGGCAAATTATGCCCAAGGACCGCAGACAATGAAGTCTCGAGCCTCGAGCCTCAAGTCCCGAGTCTCAAGTCTCCCCAGTCCCTAGTCTTGGCCAGGTAACCAGCGATTAGTGCTAAGCTAACGAAACTCACTTCAAGGGCGATTCCTTGGAGTGCTGGCAATTATGAAAGGTTACGCTAAATGGTGTGCATAATTGTTGTGGTGCCCACCGTAACTACGCCTCAGCTAAAGGACAAAGTTAGTTTATGGAAAGCCCGAAGCGGAAATGCACAGAGCTGTAGTTAAACTAGTTGAAATTTAAGATCTATCATTACTGTGTTCTATAACTGCTTTACATGCTTGCAATTTAAGTTTGTTGCAGTTTGAATAACCAAATGAACATTTTTGTATATATTTTTAAATTATTTATGTACTTAAGATAGTTTCTCATACAATAGGTATATATAAAATTTATTCCTATTTCTCAGCCATTTTTCGGATACACATATGACAAATCAATCTTGTTTTACATTTCCAGAATAATAGAAATTTGTTTGAGTCATAAAAATTGTATGTAAATTCATTATTTACACTATGCACATTTCAATAGAAAATTATATTATAGGATGATTCGTATTAAAAGTTTCAATGGATGACACATTTGAAGACATCTTTTCATAGGAAAAGATTTACATTCCAAATATGTCATTTAAATATATGTCATTTTATATATATATTATTGCTCTTTAAAGGTTCAGGGGATGACACCTTGTAAGTCTTCTCTCCTTATTTTATTATAATTTGTATAGTGAATTAGTATTCAAAAATAATGAAAACACTTCTTGTCGTAAATATTTTCCTACCCTGCTTTCTTTATCTTTATGACAAAATGCAAATACTTTCAAAATTTCCAAACTAACAAACTGTGCGAACAGAAATCCATCACAATATATAATATAGTAATATAATATGAAAGTTGAGTGACATTCCCTTATATTGAATAGTAAATTATTTCCAGTTTTTATTAATTCGTTGGCCACGCGACTCATTTCGTTCGGTGTGTATGTGTGTGTGTTTGTGGAGGTGACATTTTTATAGCTTTGTTAACAGTTCCAACATTTTTCCGAGCGATAGTTGTTGCCATACGGCAAAAGAAGTTCAGTTCAACCCGCTGAACTCTCGCCGGGGACAATTCGCTTTACCCTTAGACGTCTCTCTTTGTTTTGCTTAGCATGTTTAGCGTTGATTATGCTTTGTGCTCGACTGGAAAAACTCACCCCTCTGGGCGCTCGCCTGCCTTCCCTCTTATCGCGTCACCGTAGAGCGCGGCATTCAAATTACTTGCGTGATTAACACACACCCTCGAGCGTATCGTCCACAGCACCCCCACACGTCACCCAACACTTCAGTGCTGTCTAGTTTTATCTATGGCTGCCTTAATTGTGGGTCTTCCATTTGGGCTATCGATTGATTTCGATTTCGATTATTCTCTCTTGGCTGCTGCCCAATTTCGATCGCCTAATGAGGCAACTTCAAAAAGCTGCACAGCTCATTAGGCGCGCCGACAAAAACTTTTGTAGCTTACATATGTATCACGTATATAGTAAGTATCTGTGTAGTATATATACTATATATATTATTTCTTATATATTTTTATGACCTTTTGCATTTATCGTTTTGCTGTTTGCCGCTTGCCGTTTGCTACTCGATTTGTTCTCTATTGTTTTGTTTGGTTTTGTTTATTGCCACAGCGCTTCAAAAATAGCTGCACAAATGTAAACAAAAGCGCAAATTTTTCTGACCAGCAGCTGCGTGCGTCATGTGTACAAATTTTCCAGATGCTCTATCATCAGACTTTAACACACACACACGCTCTCTCTCTCGCTCTCTCTCTTTTGCTCTCACGCACTTAGTCACTGCGCCTCGCTCTCTCTCTGTGTATATTTTCTTACTGCATCTGGCAGCGTTTTTACCCATTTTTAGTATATATTTTTCGCCAAGCATAATTTTTAATGGCTTTGCCAAAGTGCAAAACCGCATAAAGTGGCCTTTTTTATTTGGATTGGTTTGCTTTGGTTTCATTTGTTGTTTTCCCCCTTCCTCAGTTTTCCCTGAACAATAAATTGCCGTTTATTTATGTGGCACTACAAAATGCTTGCTGCAAATCTGAATATTCCATATTTACTACTCTTTTATATGCTCAATTTTTCGCACATGTGATGTTCAGTTATTATAAGGGATCAGTTCACTTTAGCTTAGGAGGTCAATCAAAAGCGATTTAACACAAATTTTCAGAGTCAATATAATCTATTTATAGTATGCCATTAATTTTTTATTTACTTGCTGCTTATTTTATTTCGATAGTGATTTGTTGAAAGTTTCAAATGGCTGTTCGTTGAGTATTTATTTTAAAATAATGTTTATTTAATGATTGAAATCGATTTGTGCAAACTCATCATTTAATGGCAAATGCTTTTATTGCTCACAAAACAACACTTCTTATGGCGACTAACAAGTCAGCCATTATAATTGGGTGTGAGGCTGTAATTGGACACTGATGTTAGAGCAGATCAGCAACATAGTTAACTAAGCGCAGCTTACTTGACACACAGTAAGTCTTATAATGGGAACCGACAAGGTAGGTGCTATAGTTCGGTATGGGGTATAACGTTAAAAACTAATGTTAGAGCAGTACGACAGCTGTGCTAACTAAGCGTAGCTTGCTTGAGCGAAAAGCGCAGATAGACATGCACAAATTAGCCTTCACTTACTGACGTTACAATTGGCGATCTCTTTAAGAACAAGCTGCTTTGACGACATATTAATTATTTTGTACTAAGAAATTGATATAAAACACTTTTAATATTGCTGTTTTTACTTGCAATTAGATATTCTATTGTATTTAACATGTAAGTTGTCAATTACGAAACTGGCACAAAGTAATTAACTTGGACTCCGCTCAGTCCCTTAGAGTTCAGCAATAATTGATTAGGCAGATCCATCCTAATGGCAGCGAAGTGTATTTTTCTTGGCTTGGCCAATAAATCAACAAAATTATGTTTTGCCAACAAAAAAGGAAATATTTACACATTTACATGCGAGGCAAACTTTTTTCTTATGGGACGTGCGCTCTGAAAAGGGGAAGGGAGGGGTGACAAAGCCAAACAAACCGCTAATTGTCGATAAACAACCAATAAAATACAAATTTCCCAAATACATTTATCAAAAATAATATAAATAATAACAATAACCACACACACACGCACAAAAGACGACGTGAAAAACTGTGCGAAAAGGGGGGAGTACAGGGAGAACACGGTGGGTGGCGATAAATAAAATGGTAAAAGGAAACTCGAACAGGCGAGTACACGAAGAAGGAGCAAACGATGAGAACGACGACAACGAAGTGTATGGAAAATAGTGTTTGACAGCTCATAAAAAATAATGTCGTATTCATTAAGGTTGCCAATGTAATGTGTGTGGGAAATTGTTGTTGCTTGCTTGCGCTGCAAAGGTTGCTCTCTCATTGTTGTTGTTGTAGTTGTTGTAGTTGTTGTAGTTGTTGCTGGGGTTGCCAAAAGCGAAATTCATTTTATTTACGACAGGAAGCAGCCAGAAAGCAACAGAAAAAGCACTTGAAACGCACGCATGCAAAGAAAAAGAGGGTGAAGCAAGGGAAGTTGGGTGAAACCCGAAAAGCATTTAATTGAAATGCAGAAGAGTATAGTGTGAGCGAGAACGGGAGCGCAGCACTGAAAGGGGGAGCGTGAGTGTGAGTGGGAGCGACAGCACAACTGTGTATGCGAGGCGCAAAAACTAAGAAAAACGCGCCAAAACAAACGAAGGCAAATGCCATTGACAATGTCAGGCAGACAGACAGACAGTGTGTACCTCCCACTCTTCCGCACACACAAACACACTATCGTCATCACGGGCTCTATCGCTGTCCCACTCTAACGCTGGCTGCGCAGGTGTTTTATGAGTGGCGCCAATATTTGTATTGTTGCTGCTTTCACTGTTGTTGTTATTATTCTTGCACTTGACGAAAAGTGCGTTGCTGTTGTTATTGTTGTCAATGTTGTTGGCATTGCCTTTTTTTAAAGGCTTGCGTGCCAAACTTTATTATAGTTCAAGTCCATGTCGCCATCGCTGTTATTGTAGTTGTTGTTGTTCAAGCAAAGAGGTTCGCACAGTGCATGAACATTGTTTTCTAGTAGGGTGACTCAGTTGTGGATGGGGGTGCTTCGGTCACATGCAAATGCTACAAGGTGTTATACTTTATGTACATTTAATTGAGACTTATTAGGTAGTGAAGTGCCATGCTTGGCACAATATTCTACCAAATTGGTGTTGTGGGGTTTGTTGATAGTGTCGTTAGCTTGTTTTGGCTTTCAAGCACTAACTTCAACTTCTATTAATTCAGGTTGAACGCGTGCTAATAAGGGGAGTCCCCCAATAGTACGTGAGCAATAACTTAAGGGGGAAGTTGTTAAAGCAAAAGGTTGTGGAAAGTTTCCGCTTTAATCTTTTAGAAGGAAGATGTAGAATTTTATTAGAATTAATGAAGAAATATATATCCCATATTTATCAATTTTCTTCACTTTTCTGTCGAGCACAACACATTGAATATTCTGCTTGTTGAACGTATGCAAATCTGCCTAAATCTTCAATCTTTAACTACTCGGGTCTTTCGACTATCGTTACACTCACATATAAATGATGCATATGCATTACTTTATATGTGTGTGTGTGTGTGTGTGGGTGTCTCGCTGTCTATGTCGAACTGTATCTGGTAGCTGCAAACAGCAAAGATACATGCGTCATCTATTTTTTATACACTCCGACATCATCTTTATGCTTTGACAAAATGTATGGCATTTGCATATCGCACCAGTGGCATCTGCAACCACCTGCATCACCCACCACCCGTCACCCGCACTTTCCTCACCCCGTGCCCATGTCAGTTGGCAAATTTCAGCATCAGTTCCCAGTTTCCATTTTCCCAGTCTCAGCTGCGCTTGTTGCTATTGCACTTTGGCAGTTTTTCCCTTGAAAAATGCTGGAAAAGCCAACGAACTGTAACTGGACGTCGTTTTCATCAATATCAATGGGCGATTTGGGCGGCCGGGGCAACGCGTCATGCCAAAGAACCACGGCGAATGTTGCAACTTGCAACATATGCGAACTGCCTGCCTGCTAGCCGTGCCACATAGCACATAGCATATGTCCAAACAGAGCGTGGCAAGGAGCGAAGAATGGCGTCGACTCTTCGCTTTTTTTGAGTTGGGGTGTGGGGTGTGGACAGCAGCAGCGCGCAATACAACGCATCATTTTTATTGTTTGTCGGCGAGCAACATTGCAACAGCAGCAGCAGCAGCAGCAGCAACAACTGGCAACTGACGACGACGTCTATTGAAAATAGAAAGCAAATGCTGAAAGGCTGTGGGGAGGGCGATAGAAGAAGATCCGTTTCGTGCTTTTGTATTTTTGCACCGAAAATAGAAAAATTCAACTCAAAAACTCGAATGCGCATTGAAGTGGCAGCGTCTAATGTAGCTGAAGTTGTTGCAACTGCATAAGGGGCTGCCGCAGGGATAGAGACGGGGGTGAGGACAAACGACGGTGCAAGGATAGCTTAGCAGCATTTCTGAGTTATTTCAAGTTTTTGCTTCCTCGCTTTTTTTTTTTGGGGTGGATGGAGACTACATTAGAAGGAAACTATTCGGATATGCACTTTGTATGGCCGTAAACTTGTTCAAAGATTTCTGCATATGAGCGAATACAGCAAGTAGATGATAGCGAGGGGTGAGGCAGAGGAGAATTTGAAATCTGGTCGAGATACTAGTCTATTGATTGGCAATATATTGTGTGTTAGCTAAGGATTTGATTGGGTTGCAGCAACTAGCAAATGGAATGAGAACGATATAAGATTATCAAGATTTAGAAAATATTTATTAAGGAATACTTCGTAGAATAAAAGAATATTTCATTTAAAATATATACATTTTAAAATAAAACTATTCTCTTCAAACCATATAATATTCTGTTCAAATAGTATCTATAATACTAAAATAAAACACATTCTTAAGTTTTCTAAATAGAAATATTTCATTCGCATTCAACTATTCAGTACTTACAGATATTTAGTGTTTAATAAAATAAATAGGAAATAGTAAGCTTATTTAGATATTATTTCTTCATTCTATCGATTTCATCATCTTATTCATATATATTCTATATTTAAATCTTGTGATCTTATATTTCTTAACCAAAACTTGTCAGAGGTTTAATTATTATAAAAATCTTTTTTAGTTACCTTTTCATAAAGTCTGCTAAATCTAGAAAAAAAAACTCAAGTTAAATCCTTGTCTCTTCTATGCATGTGCTATTAATGAAACTATTTCTCATCATGTATGCCACGCACGCACACACATTCACACAATTCTCACATTCTCATGCCCTTTTCAATTTGCCAACATCACCTCTCTCTGCACTTCTCACATTGTTTACCTCGTGCATCGTGCATTGTGTGCAGTGTTGCAATCACTGCAAAAGCTCAACTGCCTTAATTTAACGCTACACGCACACGCACTGTCGCCTCTTGCAACTAACTCCACAGTGTGCCCCCCAACTCCCCTTCTCTTGCTCTTGATGCCGCTAAATCGTCACTAATACGCCGACTTGTGCTCAGCGTTGCGTGTCGTGTGGCACCGGGGGCACCAAGTAATTCATAGAGCGCTGCTAGATGTGTAGAAAAAGTGCTTAATAACTGCCACTGTTGCACGTAGGGGAAGTATAAGTGGGAGGAGGGGAGCAGGCATGTCACATGTGAATGTCCAGCAAGTTGCATGCAAATCCTGCAGCTGGACAATGCACAATTCATTCAGTAGCTCCTCCTCCTCCACTTTCCACTCCAAACCACTCGACTCCTCCTAAGGCTCGACATAGTCGTCGTCGTCGTCGTCGTCGTCGTCATCGTTGTCCTAGTCCTCGTCGTTGTCGGCCGACGAGTCGGCTCGCAAAACTCCCTACACAATTTTTTGTGCCTTTTATTTTATTTTCCCTCCTATTCTTGTTGTTTTTCCTCTTTTTTTTCTCCTTTTTTTGTGCAAGTTTGTGTAACTATTTTCCATGCGCATGGGCACTGGAAGCACCACCACCACCACCACCAGCTGCTGCTGCAGCGGCAACCGACAACGGCGACGGCTGCGGCGGCAGGACGTTGAGGAGCCGGCGCCGGCAGGACAACCAACCAGAACGAGGCGCTGAGCAACTGGAGCATTGCAACTATTTATTTGTGCTAGTTGCTGCGGGTGTCTGGCATCCACACACACACACACACACAACCCTTTTACAACCGAAAGCTTCCCTTCTTATCAGCCCTTCAGCCCTTTTACTTGTGTTCGCTCCTTGTTGGATTTTCTATTATGCGCACGTTTATTACACGATTTTAACACGATGACAGCAGCACCTAAGTGTGTGTGTGTGTGTACTATATGCCACATTTTGTTGCATTTCTTTGTTGCACACGGGCTTTTGTTGTTGCTTTCGTTATTTCACGCGTGCTTCAAATATCTCACAAAAATGTTGATAGCCCAACCCGAGAGTGCTTCATATAATTAGTCATAATTTATAGTTCATGCATCTCAGTGTTGACCTTTTGATGAACAATTATAAGTTATACTTTAGTTTTAATTACAAAATTACTCAAAAAGTAGAGAATTTATTTAATTATATTTCATATTTACTTCAACCACTTTTTGAGCATTTCACTTGGACAAATAAATATCAATCTTTTAAATTTATCTTCTTATTTACTTTCAAATCCAAATTAGCTTCCTTATGACAACTCATTTCTCAACGAAAGTTAAGCCTTAAAATGAATGTAAAATCATTTGGCCATCATAAATTTTACCTGCCACATAATGAGCTGTATTCTCAAGACAATTATTAAGAAAAAGTTGTAAGGTATCTTTGCCATACTTTTACTTTAATTGCTACAAAACGCACAAATTAAGCAATTCTTTTGCCCTTTAGCCATGTCCGGATTGATGGCGAACTGTCAATTGCTAAGCTGATGCGAAGGCGAATGCGAAGGCAAAGTTGCAGTCAGTGCTTAACCCAGTCTATAGATGTACTTAGATTGAAAGTTGGTTTTTAGTAGAAAGAAAGAATGAAAGGGAAGAAAGGGAAGAAAGCTAAGCAGTCGCAGCAGCTGAAAGCAAAAGCAATAGCGAGCTGAAAGAAGCGTTGAGAGAACAGAACGCAAAGAAAGAATGAAACTTTTTAATGATGTAAAGTACAAAGTTTTGTGTCTTGTCGTTGGGCGCAAGTAACTTGAGTAAACTTTGAGTTATGCCTTAGATGTGACGCGAAAGCGGACGCGGCATGGCGACGACCTCAAAACGCAGCCCCTTCTGCCCTTTTCCCCTAAGGACAACTTGGGACGACATCCTTTTAGCTAAAAATGTATCGATCGATGCAGAGAGCGAGCGAACGAGTGTCGTGTCGTGTTGCGTTGCGTTGCGTTCGCATCGTGTTTTATCGTATTGCGCTGTGTTATGTGGCTGCCTTTGACTGGTATTTTGTTGTTTGTTAAAAGTTTTCAACGCACACATTATGACATGAAGCAGACTTTAGATGCGCGCGCAAATTAGTTCGGAATGAATATACTCGCATATATTGTAGATGTGAGTATACTCACTTCCTGCTAGAAGGGAGAACGCTAATAAAATGCCAATTTGCTGCATTGAATGCCCGCTTTATTGGCTGCTATTACAACTCGTACGCATAAAAAGCCGGCCACGATTTTCTTTCGACCACGTACACACACACGCACATTAAGGCTGAAACGTTGGGATTACAAAACCACGATGGGTTCTTCGACTCTCTCTCTCTCGCATATATGGATATGGATATGGGCGGCAGTTGAGTCTTTAAGACATTTTATGACGGCAACATTTACACGCATAAAATATGCATGATAAACTTTGTTGTTGCAATAAATCAGCATCAGCATCAGCAGCCGAAAAGTATGCAACGCATTTTTGTTCCTCATGTGATTACAAAAACGTTAAAAGTTGGTACATTTGATGGTTGCTTTCGCCCCTGTGGGCAGCCGGCCGGCTTTTCCTCCTTTCACTGCTTTCCCACTTTCCTCTGTTTATTTATGGCATTTGGCAATGATCATAAAAGGCTGCGTGACCCAACTATAAACATTACTCGAATCTAAACTAAAATTGCATTGCGTTGAGCCTTTTTTTATGAGCAAATAATGCATTTATCACATGTGCGTACTTAAATCTCATTCGGCTACATTTCACTTACAATTCGAAACGCTAGATGAATTGATTATAAGACTTTTTCAACTAGAGTTGAATCTATAAAACTTTTAAATTTTATCACTTTTAAATCTAAGGAAATTGAGCTTATTTACACACTTTTTGTTGATCATTTTACTTGATAACCTTATAAATTTTGTAGCACAACTTTAGATAATCTCTTGAAGAAACTACTACTTTAAAGAAGTCTCTTAAAACCTTTTCAACTTAATGGAAATTTGCTACTTTACTTTATCTTTTGATAATTTTGTAAAGTTACAACTAAAGCGAAAAAGATTCCTCGAAATGTATTCGACTTGAAAACGTTTTGCAGAACACACAGCAAAATGTTTTGCATTAACTTCGCATTGTGTTTACCATTTAAAATTGTGCATAACTTGAGGCAACGTTTGCCACTATTAAACAACTTAAACTGTCATTAAACTTTTGTTGTCTCTATTGAACCGAAACTTTTTTAAAACCCCTCAATCAGCGAAGCGACGCGACAATGCAAAAGCGAAGCTAGCATTATAAATTGGCCCCCAAAAAAAACTTTTGCTTATTGTAGAGGTGCAAATGCGCCTTGAAAGCATCCAAACATAAACAGGCAAACAAACATTCAGAGACACAGACAAAACTCTCGCAAGTCTTCCTATTGTGTGTCTGTGTTTGTGTGTGCGTTTTGATGACGCTTTTGTTGCCTGCATGCATAAAATATTTATGCGCCGCGAAATATGCAACACAAAAAAGTGTTTTTCGCCTCTCGTTTTGTCCCCGGCTTCGGCTTCGGCTTCACTTTTTTTTTTATGTGCGTGCAACTTTTCGCACTCAAATGAAATTACGAACAAACGCAAACAAAAAAAAAAAAGAAATAAGAAAATATGCCCGGGAAGTTTGCTACTTAAATGTGGCGCTTTCCATTTTGCTTTTCTCCCTTACCCATTCTGTTTTTTCTTTTATTACGCTCTGCACTTTATCAAGCATTTTGCCATGGCTCGCTGCACGCTCGATTGCTGTCGGCGACGGGGCGTGGTTGGGGGGCGAGAAATTTTTCATTAATAACGATTTTCCATTAACTATCGATTGATTTTACAACGCTGCGACCCGCTTGCAGCATCCAAGCATCGCAGCAAGCACAACAATGAGGCGAAAGTAGCAAACCGAAACGCACTTCAGACAATGCCTGCAACCGGCAACAGCAGCAGTAGCAGCAACAGCGGCAACAATAACAACAATCATAATAGCAACAACAACACTTCAGTCTATTTAAAACGCAAACAACAATAACACAAGGGGTTTCTGTGGGCATGTTGAAGGCTCATAACCGACAACGACGGCGACGCCGACGCCGACAGGAAAAACTCATTGAAAAGTTTTTCTTTTACACTTGGCGCGCTCGCGTGCAAGTCCCGCTCTTGTTTTCCCTTCACTCCTTCGACTATTTGCACCGCTTAGGGGTATCGAAGGAGCAACTTTTTAATTTTTTATCGCACCGGAATCGCCGCATGGTCTGCTACAGTTTATTTTATTTTGATTTTTTTTCTTTTATAGTAAGCACACCTCGGCACGAGATCCTTTGAATTTGTGCAAGATTTCGTTGAGTTTGTTACTGCAATTGCAGCTGACTGATCGGCAATTAATTAACGGATTTCACGTCCAATTTCTTTAGAATATCCTAAGAGCAATTTATTTGGTCTTTTGTTATTGTTAACAATAGTGAAACAATTAATTGAAAGCAATTGATTAACAGTAATGAATTGATTGTTAGAGCCGCGCTAAATTAAATTTCATGGTATTTCTTACATATGAAATATTGATAAGACGCATTTAAAATAGTGTATTATTGCACTTAAGGTTTGCAGTAAATTAGCAAATTAAAAAAGCATTTCTTTTAAAACAATTTTCCATTAAAAGTATTAATGTAATATTTTTTTATTATATTAAGTATATTTCATATTTGTCCTTTAATATTGTGGGAACATTTTTGACAAATGCAATTTTAATTTGATATCAAATAAAAATTCAAATCTATATGTTATTATTTAGAGCCTCATTTCAAAATTACATTTTTATAATGCCGGTGGTTCATAATTGTTTCAAATTTAAGTTACAAAAATACATTAAAAATTTTCTAATTAATGTTTTAAAAGTGCATTTATCGAAAAGGGTATTTTAAAATCGTTATCCCAAAACAGATTTTGCAATCTCTGCTTTTCTGGTTATTTTCTACATGCGTTACTGTTATGTTTTGACTGTTGTTTTCGTTGTTGTTGTTGTTCCGTCTATTATGTGTATTGCTTTTTGTATAGGTCGACGGCATTGCGTTTCTTTCCTTTATTCTTATTTTTTTTTTAGTATTTTATATAGAGCAAAGGCGCGAGTGCTCCCAATATATATAAATTATTGCATAAAGTTTGGCGCTAAGTTGCAAAAAGTTTCCTTTTCATTGCTGTGGCTACCGCGACGACGGCAACAACGTCGACGTCGACGTCGACGCCGAGAACGACACACACACAATAGTCTATAAATCTTTATGGTCAACAGAGATTACATGGGCCAGGCGCAGAACCCATAAGCAAAAGCCAGACCCAGACTCAGACCGAGACCGAGTCCAGCCTTCGATGTAGTTTATTGCCCCGTGTTGTTTGGCCTTAGCAGCTTTTTAGGCGTTGTGCGCTGTTTTGATTTGTGTGCCATGTTGTTGCAGTTGTTGTGGTTTTGTCGATTGTGGAGAGAGTGGCAATAGAGAGTCGAGAGTCGAGAGTGGAGAATGGAGAGTGAAGTAATGGAGCGAAGGGGGGTCAAAAAGGACAGCATATGGCCATAAAAATGTGCAGAGCTCGGCAGATGCGCTGATAAATCATATTAAACCAAGAAACTATGCAATACACAATACTCGTAGTCGCATTCGCAATGGAAATGAATACGAATGCATAAAAATGTTTCACCACAAATGGCAACAGCTTTAGGTGTTTGCCTTTTCTCTACTATATTTTTCTCTGGCTTATGAAATTTTTATAAATCTAATGAATTCAATAGGAAGTTAAAGTTGCAAGCCTTAAAACAATTCTAAGTGAATAGATTGAACATAAAAGATAGAAATAAAGATGCTAAATTAGTTTGTTGTTGAAATTCTGGCAATAATTTGTTATTTTTATTCTTATTAAAGTAATAAATTAAAATTTAGTTGAAATCATGTTATTTTAATTGTCTTGTGCACAAACTTAAGATACTTAATTAATTTGTTATTTAAATTCTTCTTAAAGTAATGAATTCAATATCAATTTAAGACAATTTAACGCACCAGCTTTAAAACCAATTTTATTGAATTGATTTGGCAGCCTTCTTCAAAGTATAAAAAAACTTAAGATGCTAAAATTCCTTGCGCAATAATTCGTTATTTATTTGATATCTGAGCAATCTACCTGTGCCCATAAAGTATGCCATAAAATATATCCCCCGAAAATGTCTTTAATTGCGTAAATTTGGTCATTGCGTGGGCGGCATTTTCGATTTACGTATTATGTATGACGCTCTTCGCATTTGCCTCGTAAACAACTTTGCTGTTGCTCTTGGAATGTCGCCCTTCTAAGTATCCAAAGTGAAGAAGCAAAAAAACCGGATAGCATACCGCACGGCGCATTTTACATAAAAATGCAATAAATAGCTACAGAAAAGCGTTTGGAAGCGCAGCCCAGAAATTTATGTGGTTCGAGGATCTCTTTACTCTATGTTTGGAGCTTCCTTTACCTTACTTCCCTCTCCCTTCTCCGTCGTCCTCCACCACTCTCTGTTTGCTGTCTCCGCTGCGGCGCACTCGTAAATGTCAAATGTCGAGTTTGGGGTGTGGGTGACCATGGAGGCGCCTCAAAGTATGCTTATAAATTGCTCTAAATAGCAATTTTTTCTTCTTCTATTTTTTTTTTTTTTTGTAGGTTGTAGAAACGTCTTTGGCTTCAGCTTATCGTGACCGGGTCCGGGAACGTCGAGCGAGCGAGCGAGCGAGTGTCGTGTCATTTGTTCGTTTTCTTTATTAGTGTCATGTATTTTTATAGTTCAAAGGACATTTGAATGATTGAATGAACTGTGTGTGTGTGTGCTTGGGTGTGTGTGTGTTTGTGTTTGTGTGTCGTCCACACGCCGCCCTACAGCTGGGCAGTCCGAAAAACGAGTTGCGCGCATGATTTCATCCCTTGCAGCGGCGCTTGGGATCGCTCGACTCGACTCGACTTCCGCCCCCTCCGACCTGGTTTTCCCGCCCCCCCCCCCATCCTTTCCCCCTTAGTGCCCTTTGCGTGTGGTCGCACTGGTCAGCCGCCCAGGCACGTTTCATCATGGGTTGCTTGTTGGTTTCGACTATATCAAATAACGACTATTGACTACGCCTGTCTCTCCAGTGTCCTGGCCCCGTTTTGCTGCCGCTGTCCGTCGACGTCGTCCACTGTTGCTGTTCTGTCCTGTCGTGTCGTGTCCTGTGCCATGTCCTGGCTCTCTTTATATCACTCTGTGTGTGTGCACGTGTAGGGTTACACAACGCGCCCTTCTTCTCAGAGCTGTTGCTGCTGCTTCTACTTCTGCTGCTGCTGCTGCTGCTGCTGGTGTTGTTGCTGCTATTGCCACAGCTATTGATGATGATGTTGTTGTTGTTGTTGTTGTTGTCGTCGCCACCGTCGTCGATGACGAATGAAAATCAATATTTATTAGATTACTTTCGAAATTTTATACGAAAATAGAATTTTTATGACATTCTCTCTTTTCCATTTTTTTCCTTCTTTTTTTTTGGATCTTGCTTTGCCATCTCTGTCTCGCCTTTGCTATTCGTCAATCAACAAACTTTTGCTAGTTTGCTTGGGCTTGCTAAAGGGATTTTTAATCAATTTTTTAAAGTCTTTCTCGCCTTTAAGCTGGGAAACGAGGGTGCAAAATATTTTATGTGGAAAATATACTTCACAACAGTTGACAATTAATTTAACACGTTTTATTAAATACATAAAATGATTAATAAATATATATAAAAAATATTTGAATCTCTTTTATTTATAATACATTTTTTTATTATAAGAAAATTAAGTCGAAGATTTTCTTAGTTCAATTTATTTGTAGTATTTAATTACGTTATAATTAGAAGAATTCTAATCCAATTATTTTGTTTTAAAAATATTCACGAATAACTTGTGTCAATTTTTGGAAACTTCCGTTTTGAAGTACCTTAAACTTAATTGTAACCTCCATTCCACTTAATGCTACAACTTTATTAAATTTATGATAATTTTAGTGCTGCAAATATGATGCTAATGTTACTTGAACTTCAATTAATGTTATAATTCTTGTTGGAGCACATTTTTGCTATAATTAGGCATTCCCCCTAATGACTTGGCTAATAACATAAGCCAATTACTTCAATTTCTGTCCATTTCGTAGACATTTAATATTAATGTCATTTCTCTCCATCTCGCTTTTACATCTTTCTCTGACATTATGCTTGTCTGTTTTACACTCTCTCATCTCTTGTTTCTTTCATGTTATCTTTCAGGTAAGTTGCCATCATCCATTAATACCACCAGCCATCAAATTAGTAAGTACAGAAAACGAGCTGCTAACACTTTTATGTGCGTCTTTAAATGTATCTAGTATATATCCCAACTGCCCAGCTATATATATAAACATATATACTTATATCGCTTACCTATGTGTGTGGAACGTGTATCCACTGCATTTTAGTGCCCTCAGTTGACCTCGTTTGGGGCTGGTTTTTATGGCTAAAGAGCCAAACCCAAAAGCGATGATGCTTCTCACGTGGCTTAAAACTAAAAGCTCCCTCGAGTGCAGGAGACAACAACAACGACAACAACAATAACAACTTGAGCTAGTTGTGTGGGCCGACTTTTTGCCCCTCCTTTGGAGCCACTTAATTATGAAGCTGCACATGAAGTAAAACGTCATAAAGCGTCGAGTTGAGTTCAGCTCAGAGTATAGTATAGTTTTTGCCTTTTTTTTGGTTGGGCAATTGCTGCCTTGGGTAGCATCATCAGTCGTCTGACTGCGGCAACCTTGTTGTTGTATTTTCTTTTTTTGTTGCTGTTGTTTGCCGGCTTGCTTGCTACATTTTGCAGTTAATTTTCCGTTGCTAAATAAACTGTTTATGGCATTTATGCCAAAAATTTTTGGCCAAGCCAAGCGAAGCACACCAACCGGATGAAGAATGACGATGAATGAGGCGCCTGCTAGTTGATGCCTCACGGTGGGTGTTACTCATACGCCATGCATACCATGTGTTCACATCTCTGTATGTGTGTATGTGTGAGTCTGCTCGAACGTGCGCATGTGGCAACGCAGCGTGTAAGCATTTTTGCATAGCCAACAGACAGAGAGACAGACAGACAGAGAGAGCAACCAACAGACGGCAGAAGACTTGCAGCCTGTCGCTTGGCTGTCTGCAGGCTTCGCTTGCTTTTTAATTGTAATTTTTTGCATGCCCCAAAGTCTGCCATGCCTATGTTACACATCACATTCACAGCCTTAAAGTCTGCTCCAATGTTTAACACAAAATTCATGTTCATTAAAATTGCGAACATAATTATGATAAGGACAGATCTAGTAATACATTTTTAGGCATACGAAAATTTAAGAAATTAAAAGAGAAGTTAAATCCAGAAAAAGTCTACTTATTATTATAAATTTAAAATAAACAAATTGTTGAAACTTACCAAAATATGTGAGATACAAAAATACAGAACAAATAGTAATTTAGGAAAATATATTTAAATATAAAAAAAATGTTGATAGCTTGCCCATTATATTAAATTTTATTGTGAAGATGATACATATTGTAAATAAATTCACTTTCATTTACAACATAAATTATCACTATAATAAAAGTTGATATCTGAAAAATAAGTATCTGAAATATTACAAATTTCCACATAGTTTTGTGAGAACATTTCTTGATATGAATCACATGAAATATGTAATCTCTGCATAAATCATAATGAAATATTTCACAACTCCTGGCGAGCTCTTCCTATTTCAATATTTACAAGCTTATCTCCTTGTAGACTCTTTGCTTGTCTGGCTTAAATCTAATTAATTAAACTTTTGATTAGTTGCAGAGTTTAAGCTTTAACTGCGTTGCCAAATTTCGTAGCTTGTTTCCATTTTTTTTTTTTTTGGCTCAAACTTAACAACTGGCAACTGATTGTTATGTGCTCACTGACCCATACTCTCACACACTCACGCACACTCACACACACTCAGTCGTGTATATTAATGAATATTTACATTTTATGCAGCCAGGCGAAAACACACCCAAAAAAAAATGAACCACTGACAATTTGGCAGTCACCGCAATCATAAAAATTTTACCCCAACCAAAAGGAAAGCCAAAAAATGAATTTATATATACAAGCGCAAATACATATACAATATACCATATATATATATAGCTATAACCGAATTCTGGGCCCGTCCATCAGTCGCCTCTGCGCCTCATTTAAATGCAAATTTTGACGAGCGGTTTTACCATTCTCCTTCTTCTCCTCCTCATCCTCCCCGGCTCCTTTTGCATTCTGCTTCTTTAGCTCTCGAATGAAAACATTAAAATTAAAAAAAAAAAAAAAACTGGCCTCCTTTCAGTCTATTGGTGTGTGTAGGTGGATGAGGCAAACGCTCGTGAGAATAATTCAAGGTGATAGCTTAATTGAAATATGCTTTTAGGCGCTTTGCTCTGTGCCTCGCCTCATTTTTGCATACTTCAACAGCGTCAGAGTCAGAGTCGGCAGCGTCGACGTCGGCTTTCACTTTGTTGTGTGAATTTTCCCTAGCGCCGGGTGCATATTTTATGGCGCTGCGGTCGACCACAGAGACACACTGACAGACAGAGACAGAGACAGAGAGTCACAGTCGAACCCCCAGAAAAAAAAAGAAGAATCGACAACAACAAGAGCAGTAATAACAACACAAAAACCACCGCTGCTTAATGTTATGCAAAGTGTTTGAGCCTGCGGCGAGAGTTGGGGGAAACAGGAACCAGGAAGCAGGATACATCCGGAGTGAACCTCTCTGATGCTGATGCTGCTGCTGCTGCAGAGCTGCCGAGAAGAAGAGGCGTCATCATCTTTAATTGCTAGCCATTTCAATTCTCATTTCAACTTCAATTGACTTTCAGCGTCAGCTGAAATTAAAAATCAGAAAAGAGAGAGAAAAACACAACAACAATAAATGCGGAAAGGGAATTGCTCAAATAGAGCTCTGGAGAGCGTTGAAAAAACTTTAATTGAAATGCTGCTGTTGCTCTTGCTGTTGATGATTCCTTACAGCAAACTGTTAATGATTGCCAAGTTAATATTAATGAATTAATTTGGTTCTGTTTCAAATGAAATTTAAGTTAAGCGGGTGTCTTAATCAAGCATTTTTCTTTGACCCGAAATCAATGCATAAAAATGTCTCTTTAAAATGTTTGCTTCATGCGCAATAACTGGATATTTTTTGCAGCACTCTTAGAGAGGCTTAAAAATGAAATTGTGGGCAGTGTTAAAGCTTAAAGAGCTGGTTTTTTGCCCAGCAGCTACTTAAATTCAATATAACGAGAAATTTGTGTGCAGAGAGCATACACAAAAATAAACCGCTTAAAATGGCTTTGAGCAGTGCAAATAGCACAAAACGCATCCAACGCATGCAAATGACAACAAGGAACACACACATATATTCACATAGAGAGAGAGAAAGAGAGAGAGTGGGACATATGGGAAAATGGTTGTTTGTGTGCGCATAAGTGAAGTAGATCTTTGTAATCTCAAATGCTCAAGGCGTGCAAATATTCAATTTTAAATATGCAGCCGAAAAAACAAAAGAGGAGAGTAGCAAAACCTACCATCTCACTCTTACACACTCTTCCTTTCTCTGTCCAACTCTGTCATAAACACAATGTCATGACAACTTTTGAAATTTGAATTTCAAAGCAAAAATGTTCTCTCATTTATTCATTTGCTCAGTCATTCATTGCCATTTATTTTATTGCTTGCTCTGAGCAACAAACACACACACACACACACTCTCATGTGTACACTCTGATATATGAAGAAAATTGGTACATGTCCATTTTCCTAGCAAAACCTTCTCAACTCCCTCTACATCCTCTAGCAACCATATCTCACTCACATCTCTAGTGAAATTCCTTGCAAGCAAACGTCCTGGCACATCTTTTGATCTGGCAAAATTTCTGGCTGTCAATAAATGCGAGCGAAAGACCCAAAAATTGTATTAATTTAGATTTAATTTAGCTAGCTATGCGATGTCCTTTTGGGTCGATAGTTTGGGTCCTGCTCAACACAGCAACAGCAGCAGCAGCAAAACTTGCGTTTAGATACTTCAACATGATTTTATGATCAAAGCGTAGCATACTTTTAGGCTTACCTCTCTATCTCTCTTTCTCTCGCTTACTTTGTTGCTCTTTGGTTTTTATATTTTGCTTTGCTTTGTTTTGTTTTTAAACTTTAAGACGCGTCGCTTTTATGCGCTCGTAAAATTTGACTAGTCCCCAGATTTTCATTCCACTTGTCTAGCTTGTATTTCTGCCTGAATCTGCTTTCGCCTCTGTGTATCCCTTTTGTGTCCTTTGCTTTCTGGTCGCTCATTAAATGCCTCGGAAAGTTGTGCAAATGTTTTCATTATCAGCTGAGAGTTTCTACATGTGCCGTGGGTGATGGTGATGGTGATGGTGGTGGTGGATTTCTAATCGTAATTGTGTCTCTACTCTCTACATATATATGTAAATGTTTTGGGGGTTAGTTGCTTCTCCCATCCCTTGAGGGTTGCAATCTGATGTTTAATTTTTGGCCATATTATTATTTTAATAAGCAATTTGCTGTCTGTCGACTGCTCAAAATGCGAACACGTGTCGCAACCTAAAGTAAACAGAGCTTACTTTGTGCCTACTGAACTTTAATGTATCTATAATTGCTCAAATCAGCATTTTCCTCCTCCTGCAGTTGTGGGGGAAAGAAAGAAAATGCAATCCGTAACGGTGTGTGAACTCAAATTGTAGTTTATCTATCTCAGATGGCATCTCATCGCTGCCTGTCGAATGAGACATCAAATGCACACGCATGTGGACGGTCAAACAATGGTCAAGCAAAGCGAAGAGTGACCAGGCGTGATAATGAGCTTTATTGGGTTCCAACACTCCACCCTTGAAGTGTTCCTTCCTTTCATATGAACAAATACGTGCACAATTATTTTCGACTCAAGATGGAGAGATTAAAGGAGAGTGAAGTAAAGAAATGGTTCTTTAAATTTGCGTTACAAAACGGAACTTACTTTATTTTTGAAAAGATTTTAAAGCTATAGAATTTTATTGTTTGATATGGAATATGATAACATTTTGTAAGAAAGTAAATATTTTATAATAATGACAATTTTGTAATACAGTAAAAAAAAAAACAACACAAATTGTATTTCAATATAAAATGTATTGAATAAATTTCAAAAGGAGGGTTTTTTAAGCGTTAGTTAAAGAAAGAAACATAACTTCTATAATTATTAGAAAAAATACTTCTAGCAAAAAAGTACTTCTTCCAAAGAAAATAAAGTAAGGTAAAAAAGAATAAATATGAATTAAAAAAAATCTTATTTCTTTACTTAAAAATAAAATTCGTTTGATTTTTCTTGAAATATTATAAACAAATGTATGTCTAATAGATAGAAAATCATAATTGTATTTCAGCATAAAGCTGCTTAAATTATTTATTAAATTTAAGCTTTCTAGATTTTCTCTTTAATCCCTTGTCGTAACAAACGCATATAATTATGAAGTTATATCGCAATGAAGTTATTACTGCGAAATTGTCAAGTCATTGAGATGACTTAAGGAACATCTTCAGCCTCAATTGGGTGGCTCTAAAAACAGTATCTGCTTCATTTATACAACATTACTCAGCGTGATGCAATCGTATCATGGCAAGAGCTAAGCTATCCCGCCAAGAAAGAGAGCACCACTTAAAATGTCACTCTGCAAAAGTTTATTAAATACGAATTTATAACGCACACATGTGAACCCTTTTCGCTCTGCGAAAAGCAAACAAAAATCAAGTTTCTCCTTTTGTGCCCTTTGCCGCTAATGAAAGAACAACGTTGTTGCTGTTGTTGCTGTTGTTGTTGTTGTCGTTGGGGTCGGGTGTCAGCACGGGGTCGGCTGAATTGGACTCGTTTTTTGCCAAGAGTACGGATGGGAGACCGGCAGGGGGAAAGCTTTTCGCTTAAGTGTTTTGCTTCTGCTTACACTTTGCTCTCTCGCTGTTTTGTCGGTATTTTGCCATAACTTGAACAAATACGCAAACATTTCAACACATTTCCCACACTCTTTTGCCAGGCTCGAGTTTTAATTTAAGCCCACTTAACACCTCATAAAACAGGCTACGTTTTCTCTGTGCTGAATGCTGACTGAATGACTGACTGTGGAACTGAGTGAATGACTGACTGACTGACTGACTGACAGTCCCTGGCAATTTCAGTGTCTCTCACAGTTTCATGTGTTTCTGTTTCAGTTTAATATAAATTATATACATTTTATACATTTTAATTTTTACATTTAACTGGCAGCATAACAACTTCCATGCAATTAGGTCGAAAGGGTTGCCCCACATTCTCCCAAATATATATATATATATACAGATATATCTAAGCAGGAAAAAAGCAACCCTTAACCTGCTCTTACTTTTGCTTCTGTTGTTATATTATTCTTTGTGTTTTGTTGTTTTTTTGCTGCCTGCCGCCGCCTCTCAGCTTGCTTGATTGCTACTCCTGCCAAATTAAACTTGAAAGTTGTAAAATTTCCCTTGTCATTGGCAAGGACACGTGCGTGTTTTGTAACCGCCAACCACCTCCCAGCTCCCGCTTCCTTGTTTCTACCCTTTCGCCTGAGTGTGGCATGTCTGTTAAGTGCTGTTTTGCCTGGGGGATCGAGTCAAGTTCTCATAACCAAATTAAAGTCTACTAGTTTCGCTCTAGCTCAACTGCTGATTGACAGCTCTCTCAGTCATTGACTGGCCTAATCAAATGAGTAACGAGCAGTGAGCAGAGAGCAGCGAGCATCGAGCAACGAGTGACGAGCAGCGAGTAACGAGTCGCTTGAACAGCGTGTTATGTGCGTAATGTGTAACGTGTTCCATTCACAGCCCATAACAATTGCTGTTTATGCTGATTTTTATGCGCCAACCAACACAGACAGAGACAGAGACACAGACTCAGACCTGACTATGAATAAGTAAGTGAGTGTCGGTAGGCAAGATTCAAACATTCAAATGTCCTGTGCACTGTGCTTATTTGCCATGTAATCTTAAGCGACAGGCATTTCTTTACTTATTTATGCACTCTCGCCTAAAAGCACACACATACTCCACACACACTCAGTCGCACACACAACTTAAAAATCACAATGGGGTTTTCGACTCTGGCCTTTAGATAAGCAGCCACGAGTCTGAGACCTGAGATTCCAAGTCTCTCTTTTTTTTTTGTATCTTCTTCGGTATTTTGTTTTTTTTGGGGGTATCCTCTTGGTTTATTTTTATGCGCTTCGTGTAAGATTTTTATTGTGTATACTCGTCGTATATGGTTGCTATCTGGAGGCTGCTATCTGCCACGTTTGCTTTTATTATTTAATGGAGCACAAAATGCATTTTACTCGCCATTGCCGCCTGCCTCCACCTGCTGCCTTCAGCTTCGCCTTCTTCCTCTGCTTATGCGTGTGGTTGGGCATACAAAATTAATAATTTATATATGAAAATGTGCGTTAAGAGCTGTGAGTCTCAGCGCGACTCGACTCGACTCGACTCGAGTGGAGTCTGTTTGCTAAATTGCTTAAGAGAATGCGCGTTAGGCTGTTTGCCAAGGTCATAAGTAGGTCTTAAGGGTAGCTAAAGCTGTGACAGGGCAGCACACGAGAGTAGAGTGAGGTGGGGGGTGGGAGGAAATGTGTCGAGATTTGCTCATCGTTCCCGTTCTGCACATTTCTCGTAATTTGCTTAATAAAACGCGGTTGGCATATTGCATAAAATATAAGCAAATGTTGTCCTTTTGTTGCCATCCTCCAGCGGCATTTCTTTTACAATTTATAAATTTGCAAAGCAATTCTTGACTCGGTCTCTTTCCTCTTCTCTGATCTGTCGACTGTCGCTTTCATTTGAAGCGACTTTGATAAATGAGAGTGGAGAGAGCCTGTGCATGGAAGAGCTGAACTGACTGCTGACTGCACTCAGGCTTTGGCTAAATGGCAATAGAACGATGTTAAGAGGATGTGTGCATAAATTTGCTAAGGCTCAAGGGAAGAGCACAACTCCAAAAAGCCTTTGGGCGAGACTGTCAAGTGGCAAGAGCTGAACAAAAATACATATTTTTATAGCTGCAAACCGCAGTCGCAATTTATGCTTGTGCCCCAAAAGGGGAAACATGTGCTACAGCAGATCATCAATGATGTTATCCAAATAAAGAGTGCAAAGTTATATTTTCAAGAATTTTTGAATAGCAAAAAAAGGAAGGGAGAAGATGAAGAACCGTCTTTGAAATTATTAAATATAATTTATATGTTTAATACTTCAATTTAAAATTATAAAATATAAAATTGGGAAAGAAATTCAATGATTTTTTAGATTTATAAATAATAAACAGGAAAAAAGAGAATAAAATGTTTAACTTAATTTGTGTATGAGGCTGTTTGTTTATTTTGAATTTAATGCTGAGTAAAAGCAGATCATTCTTTCAAATATTTTATCTTTAGCATGTTTATTTTTGAGGTGTATTTGATTTATTTAATGCTCCTTAAAGCGTGATCATATATGCATCCCTTCATCTCATTCTGTTACTCAATCTCTCACTTTGTATGTCCTTGGCAGAGCAATCACAACGGACTCAAAGTGTTTTTTCCAATAATATCGAAAAATTTAATATTAAATATCATTAAATGTATATACGTTCGTTTGAGTTTGAATGTGTTTGGGTGTGTGCGTGTGTGTGTGTGCATCTCATTTGCATTTGCAATCTGCGAACTGCGAACTGCAATCTGCAATCGGTATTCAGCGGATAGCGCAGATGTATCTTAAAGTGTGTACACACTGTCATGACTCGAATTGCGCTGAGAAATGTGTGCAATTTGCTATTTACAAAAACAACAACAACATGTAGCAGCAGCGTATGCAGCACACGATTTTCCAATTGAACTCACATGTGTGTACAAAGAGTGAGAGAGAGGAGAGAGTCACAAACAGAGATACAGATACACATCTATAGATACACAGATACAGATACTGCGAGAGTTGCCATTTGATGCAGTCGTGCATTCAATCGCTGCGTCGTCACCTAGCACACACACACACACACACACACGCAGACACAGACACGCGGCCAGCCCGAAATCATTTCAAGTTAATAATAAATGGAGCATCATCATCAGACATCAAACTCGTTGAGCAAATACACGAGTATCCTTTTGCTCCTGCCTCGCTGTTTGTTTGTTGTTTGTTTGTTTGTTTGCATTGCCTGAAACACTCTTGAAACTGATTTATTTTTATTTTCAGCTTTTTGTGTTGTGTTGGTTGAGTTTTTTTCAATTTGTAGACGTGGTCATGTAATGAGCTACTTCTTCTAAGGCGCACAAATCAATTAAAATACGTGCCAGGCATTAGAAAGGCGACCTTCTCCACCGCCCCCAAGTAGGCTGACTAGGCAATATGCTTTAGCTATCCATCTGTCTGTCTCGGCTCGTATATTTATGCTTATCATGCTTTTGCGTATTTCATATTGAACAACAAGTCAAGAGGCTGCCAACATGCCAACTCAATTGACAGTTGAAGGCATTGCTATAGCTTCCAGTATGTATCTGTACATTATACTATACTATATACTAAATGTGCGTGTATGTGTGTGTGTATACTATACTATATGAACTGTCATCCTGTTGACAGGCAAGGTAGCCCCCATACAGGACACACATGAGTGGAGACTGCTCATGTGCGTGTGTGTGTGTGTGTTGGCCTTAACAGACATTTTCACAGTTGAGTGCTTTGTTCGAGGAGCAACATCTATCTCTGCTCTCCACTCCACTCCACTCCTCTCTTCTGTTTGGTCAGGACAGAGGCTGGCAGCCTTTGCCTTATGTAATTTATAAGCATTTCTTGCGTGCGCCCGCCCGCTTGGTATGCAACAAAAATGTTGTATTCGAGAGCATTACATAAGCCGCTTTTGAGTGTGCCAAAAAAGGTATGCTGCTCCCGCTTTAAACGTTTGCGCAACCAATCAATGAATCCTCCTTTATCAATGCTTCTCCCTCTGCTTTAAAATGTATCCTCCTCACTCACTTAACTCAAGTGTTGTGAAATGTGCGCTTTAAATATTGCCAGAGCAGCAGTTTCAAATGGTGAACTAAGAAAGCTTCTTTCTACTTCTATTTCTGTAATTTATTTATGCAAAGTCTCTTTATCATAATCTTGTACTTAACACATAAAATTATCGTAGCAAATTCATGCAACTTTATCTAGGACAATAATTCACATTTTGCTCTAACTCACTTGCTCTAATAATGCTGACAACTTTATGAAGTAAGCACGCAGCTTAATCTCTGCTCAATCTTAATTTAAACTCTGATTTGATGCCACACACAAAACTGTTGGCCCACTTTTTGCTTCTCACGCTGCTTAATGGATTATTTATGGCCATTGTGCCAAATAAATGCCATATATCAATACATATTTTTCTTCTCTCTTTTGTAGCTTTTAAGATACACTTGTATCATTTTATTTGTAGAACCTTAACGAGTACTCATTCCATTCAGCTCTAAGCTCATTTCATTTGCTACACACACACACACATGAGACATTTTAAATCCATGTGAAACCTTTTCCGCTATTCAATTATACTTGCCTCAACTGTGGGACACCTGTCCTGATGTACACAACACCCACGCCACATTCGTTGGAAGCGCAGCCCAGCTCAAAATTTATGTCTTCCGAAAAACGACACTTGACTGACTTTTGTGCCCGGCCAAGTTGACACAAAAGACACACACACTCAGAGAACTCTGGAGGATGGCAGGCTGCCATCTCCCCACGGTTATGTTGTCCATCAGCTGCTGCTGTTTCTGTTCCTGCTGCGCCCACGAAACACCCGCTCCTCAAAAATATGCAAATAAATTACTAATAACCTCAGAATGTAACCCTAACACGGAAAAAATAACCATAGTCTGCTCGCCTGCCTGACTGGCTGTGTTTGTGTGTGTGTGTGTGTGTATTCCTATTCATAATTCAAATTTTACGCCACAATAAACAAAAATGCCTAAAATTATGCAACACGGCACATGCCGCAAACACACACACACATACACACAAACGCACCTATAGGCAAAATTTTGAGCTGAGTAAGTCATAAATTATGTAAATTTAATTTTACGCCCCGCATATACCAGCAATATATATTGGACTCTTCTCTCTCTCTCTCTCTCTCTCTCTTTCACTATATATACAATACTATATAGTATAATGGGGCGTTGCTCGGCCAAGTCGACCACAAAATTGTAAAACCAAAATACAAAAAAAAAATACATACACCAAGAGGAAAAAAAGTTGTTATTATGTGAATAATTAATGGCATGTAATTATCTAAATTTTAGACAATTAGAAAAAATTAACACAGCAGCGCCAGAAGCAGCAGAACGTAATATTTATGACATTTTTATTATGCGAGGCGACGAAGCGGCCAACCACCAACGAAAAAAAAACCCCGAAAAAATAATAAAATAAATAAAAAGCCAAAAGAAATTTATATGGCATGTCCTTGCGTCGTGTTTCCGTTACACATTTAACGCCATTTTAACGCATGCTAATGACCCAACCACCGACGTCGTCCACTTCCACCGACGACGTTCTCTCTTTTGTTGTGTTTGCGACTGAAAATGTGGTAAATACTTTGGTGTTTATCCATGGCCAGAAAAACAAGGTGTAGCCCTTTGAAAGGTTTGCCATTAATTAGGCGCAGTTCTTCAGACGTCAGACAACAAACATTAGTTCCTCTAATTTATTACCCATAGACATATGTATGCACACCACACCACACACCTACACACACGCACTTGGCATGTAGCTAATCAATATTTTTGGTAGTAAAATTGGGTATTAGTAAAACAAGCCAAAGAAGTTCATCGAAGGATTCAATGTGCGGCCTGTCATGTGAGGCAAAGCATAAAATAATATTGATTTCGGTTGCGTAATGCGTGAATGCATATGTGTGTGTGTAAGTGTGTGCATGTGTGTGTTTATTATGTGGCTTAAAATAGACTACTCAACTTCGACGCACTTCTACAGGTAGTCTAAAAATATGTTCAAATTTTTGTAAAGCTAATTTTACGAGGCTGATGCTATCTTAAAAGTTTTGAAGTTAAAGCTTATGGAATAAATGAATCATCAATATTAAATATCCTAAGCTTTGAACATAAGTAAAATGCCAATTATACAAAAAATCCTCAGTGCTCAGTGCGTATTATGGATACATTGCATTGCATTGATTTAAAAGAAACCTGCATAAAATCTTAAATAGAAATCTAAAATTCTTAAGCCTTTAATTCGCAATTTAATTTTGCAATTGAGTTTATATGAAATGCATTTAATTCAAAAATCTTTCTATGCATTATGCATCATAAAAAAATTTTAGTTTTTATTAGATTCTTTTCCAGAAAAACTAGCATAAAATATTGAAAATCAATCCTTCATTATTAAACATTTAACTCGCGGCTTCAATTTGCAATAAAAATATAATTTTTTTATATTACTTATTGAGCTATAATTTATATAAAAATTGACATTTTCAAACTGCAACTTAAATGAGAAAATAATTAAAGAATAACAATAAAGATCGCATTGCTTTTGTCCGCCAAGCCGAAGCAATTGTCTGCGTTCTGCAGAAATAAAGAAATATATATGGCATTAATATAGCATTGCGCCTGAATGCCTGTTGGCGGTTCAATGCCAATGGCTCAATGTATCTTATGCACTGACAGACAGAGGGAGAGAGAGAGAGAGAGAGAGAGAGAGAGAGAGAGAGCGGAACTTTAATTGCCACTTGCTAATTGCAAACACGACCATGGCGACCATTATATACAGCTGCCATATTTCATATATCAAAGAAAAAATACATATAAAAGAAGAACTACGAGTTGTGAAGAGAGTGAGAAAAAATGAAGAAGAAACTATTCTCCATTGAACGAAGCGTAGCAGCCGCAACAAACAACGTGCAACAACGTGTGGAGAGAGAGTGAGGCAAGCATAAAAAGCAGCCTCGCATGTGGAGTTGCAGTCACTGATTAGTATCAAAAGGATGCTGAGGATGTGGATGATGATGATGATGAGAGTAGGAGAGGAGTACAATGATATATGAAGTAGGGGAAAGAGAAGCGGAGCGAGGAGCAGTTGTAGTTGCGGTTGCCCTGCAGCTGGCTGCGCCCTAACAGCTGCAGTGCAAAAACTTTTGATTAAGCTACAGTTATGGCAGGTTGTTACGTATAAGTCGAGTTGAGTCGAGCAAGGGGATGCTTGCTACATGGCATTGCCATTGTTTTGCTTGCTAGCTCGTTAGTTTGTTTTGCTGTGTTGCTGTTGCACGCTTGAGGCGCAACATTGTCTGCTTTTAGATGCCTTCACGTTTACCCCGTTGTCAGTGACAAATTTCTATCTCTATCAGCAGCTGCACACTCGCAGCAAACAAAAAAAAACAAAAAAAAGAAAGTTTTGTGCAAAACTTTGATGATTTTTGATAAACAAGAAAACGAAAAAATGGAACTAGAAATATATAAGTATACATTTTCAATAAGCAAAGCAACGCTTAGAGCATAAAATATATAGTAAAAATTATAAAGTATGTGTATTACTTTTCTATCAACAGCCAAGTAACTTGCTGATGATGATGATGATGTCGATAGACATTGATGATCATTCCAGTAGTTTGCCTTACTTCTATAGCAGTTGTCGTTGTGCTGGCAAAAGCATAATAAAAATCGCTTTTCATGTGGCGGCGTATCCCGCTCTCTCTCTCTTTCTCTCTCTCTCTGTGGAGTCTCCTGGAGCGGCTGCTGCTGCCATAACAAAGCCATAAAACGTAGTTTTAATTGCATTTTCGTTGTTCCATTTTATGTAGTTGAGTTGGCGAATGCATAAAAACAACAAAGCGCAACTGACCAGACAGAGTGAGTGAGATGGATATAAGTAGGAGAGTGGGACAGAGGATAAAGGAAATAGCTGGTTCAATAGACGGCGCCGCATTCTAATTGCAGGGAGTGCCAGGGCTGCAGATGCTAGGCACTTAGACCGCTTGGGCATCATAAACTAACGCAGTTTATGTGGGTTCATGCACCCAACTCACACACACACACACACACACACTCCACCACACACACTTCGTAGACTTGGCAGTTTGGCACTTGGCACTTTTGCCATTGCATACGCGTAGGCGTCGTCGCGTCGCCTTTGGACTAGTCCAAAGTCCATGTCATGCACGACTTGTCCAGGCGCTAAAATTTGCGGTTTAGCATTGCCACTGGCGCCTGTTTCTTTTCTCTGTCCCCATTTCTCCTTCTCTGCGCTGCATCCTGACTTTTGAAGTGTTTTGCAGCCTCTGTCGCTTTGTCATCAGACTAATTGTGCGCTGAGGCATCTTTTTGGCCAAGTTAAAACTGCCATTTTTTTGATACCGGCTTTTTTTTGCTGCGCCCGCAAAAGATTTAATTAACAATTTGACTCTCAAAGGCTTCGCGATGTGGGTGGCTGCGCATTTTTGGCTTTTGGCTACATTTAAATTTCAAATTATGTGCGCTAATTACGCAGCTTCACACACACTCACAGACACTAAGGCAGACAGAGGGAAACCTTTTTGCTACCCATAATTAGCAGCGCCTTTGTGCAACAGTCCTGAAAGCGGCAAACCAAAAAACTCTGTGTGCCAGAGAGAGTATGAGAGGCCTTAGAAATGATTTACCAAAGTTGCAGCTGCTCTCTCTTTCTCTCTATCTTCCTCTGTTATCTCTTTCTCTTCCCTCTCTCTTTGGTTTAACCAGTCACCAAATAACATCAAAGTTGTATAAGCGCAAAATAGTTGAGTGCTTTTTGAGTGCCAAACAAAATAGTGCTAATTATGAGCGAACCACAATAAGCTGATTAGTTATTCCTTAGATTTCCTTTTATCGGTTTAGTTTGGAATTTTAATGACAGTTTTGATTAGCAGGGAAATTTTGTAATGCGTTACAACTCCTTTGGAACAAACGTTGCCTTGAGGCAAAGAAATTCGAGACACAATTTATTCTTCGATATCTTTTGAAATTTAATATCACTGATCTATTATCTGTTCAATAATATTAGTATTATATATTTGTATATCAATTTAGTATGATTCATATCAAAGATTAATTCGTTCGTTCCTTATTATTCGCATCACTCTTAAAAGCCAATACTTTTGCGCTTCATCACAACTCGTTGTTCAATCTTTACAGTTTATAAACTGAAATTGAGGTCAATATAAACTCCAGGCTTTGGTAGTTGGTTGTACATCAAGTTCATTAACCAACAACTGCAATCAAAAATGTACATATCATGGCTGGCAAAAACTGGCAAAAAGAGTGCGAGCGAAGCCAGACAATTATGTTGCCTCAGACTCTCAGACTGTGTTGTGTGTGGACTGTGGGATAAGCGAGCTTCATGTGCAGTGTTCATGTCTGTTCAATATGTGAGAGAAATTCAGTGTTGTTTTTGCATGCAATAGCAAGTGCAACAGCAGCTGCGGGTGCCGACGTTGATAAAGCATTCAAAAGCAGAACAGAACAGAGCAGAGCCAAGCAGGAGACAAGAGACAGCAGGCAGTCAGGAAGCAGTCAGCATGTTGCAAAAAGCAAACGCATACAAAGCAACGACGATGATGATGGAGAGAGTTGAGACTTTTGGAGCAAGCAAGCATCTTCTTGAGTCCCGAAAACGTTTTCCAATTTATTACCCCGGCCACATCAATCATTCATCAGCCACAGACGCCAATGCCGATGCCCCCCGCAAACATCGAACGAGCGTGCGACTAAATGAACATTTTTGGTTAAACATTGGTTTAAATTTTGCGGCGTCATCGTCATCGTCGACGTCCTCCTGCATCCTGTCACTGTCAACAGGGCGGCGGCGTCGCTTGGTATACAAAAATCAACAAGGCTTCAGTTCATCGACCACTTAATTTATCCAGCTGAGCTTTGAGTAAAGGCAAAAACGAGTCCGCGCAAAAGAGAATGGGAGAGACGGCATGCCTTTGGTCAGACAGAGAAATGCACTTAATTGCCATCACAGCCGCCCAATCGTTGACTGTTTAGCACGCTCGCTCGCGTCGCGTTGGCTCTGTGGGGGCATTACAATTAAAAAATCAACCAGCCAAAATAAAACGCAGCATGCATTTAGGCTGCTCTCACACCCTGTCTATCGTAGTCTCTCTATCGTAGTCTCTTTCTGGGTTGGAGGCCTTTCAATTCATTCATTATGCATTAATGTAAATACGGTAAATGTTGTCCAATCATTAACATAATTGAATTACAAACAAGCGGGCGCCCAAATTGGGGCCTTGTTCATGCGCATGCATAAATCGCAATTTTAATTACTTGCTCGCCTAATGGATTGTGTGTGTGTATGTGTGTGTGTGTGTTGGGTTACGGTAGCAGCAAACAACCTACCAACAAAGTACAACAAAAAAAAACAACTACTAGACGTAACAATTTTAGCTGCAACTCTATTTGCAGCACACAAAATTGCCTAGCACATTAAATATTTTACGACGACGTAGCAATTGAATTTTGCAGTTAAAAGCTTCAATCATTTTCAATTGCCACAAAACTAATGGCTGATTATAAAATATGCATGCGACAAGCCAAGCCAAGAGACGAACAGCTGGATAGCTGGGCTAAGGGTGCGTATGCGTGATGAGCTCAATCGACAGTCAGCATGACACCTGCGAAGTGAAGTCGTCTTCTTCAGTTTTTTTGGTTTACTTTATTGATTTGCTTTCGGTTATTTTGTGGTTATCGAAAGCTGCATAAAGCCTCTCCAATTAAGTTTTATTTTAATGCATTTCATTTGAACGTCTTTTAATGGCATTTTTCGTATTGCTCCCATATTACTCATTTGGCATAAACCAAAAGGTGACCACAACACGTAGCCAGGCAGCCAGGCAGTCAGCTACCCAGTCAGCACAGTGGCACATCCTTTGGGGTTGCAGGACGTCGACGTCGACGTCGACGATTGTGGATGGGCGTTAAGTGTTGCCCGCTGCCAGTCGACATGGGTCGCATGGGTGAGATTTAAGCTTTAATGATGCATGAAGCGGCACAGGATGTGGCTGCCCAGTCGTGGGTAAAAGGCAATGAGCGCAAATGTGCACAGAGCGAGAAGGAGAGACTGAGAGAGAGAAAGAGAGGGAGAGCGAGAAAGATGTGCTTGCATATTGAGTGGCATTTAAATGCTTGAAAGCGCTCAACTCTGCTCTGCTTTGCTCTGTGCCAAATGTGGGTGCTGAAGGTGTTTATGAAGAGTGCTACATCATCGCAAACTTGACGATGATTGAGAAATTGAATTTGGCAATGTGGATTTTGTTTTACTGCTTCACTGTACTAAAAACGGGAAATAAAACAAACTTAATGCATTCGCTAATAATTAGAATTAATTTAAAAGACAGATTCTAATGCAGAGTTGAGAATTTTGTCACTTTATTAAATTTGGATTTGAATACTCTTTTTGTGTGCAGCATTTACAAATAATTAAAATATATCTACAACATTTTTAAAATATCGAATTTATCAAAACTCTTTTTCTTGATTTTTTACTGTTCATATCTTGAAAATGTATCAACTATTAATTATTTTTGTGTTTACTAAAAATGACGCATTTACACGCAGTTTGTTCACACACAAATGAACACACTCTTATTTATTTGCAATTACAATTAATTTGCTAAACATTTCTAATCTTGACTTTATTCATCTTCTGTCTCTTGCAGATGAACCGTGCTTTACAGCTGAAGCCAGCTGAAAATGAAAGTCGCAGCGGTAAGTAAATCAAATTCACAAGAACTTTGCTTTTTTAATTTTTTTTTGCCGTGCATAATTTGATTTCGACGAATTTTGGGTGAATTGAATTTGACGTTTAGCAATCAATTCGCCATAGGTGCCCAGCCAACTGAGAAATATAATTACTTTTTCTCTGCCCAAAAAAAAAGAAAACAAAACTTGACCCGTCTTTATAGTAAGTTTGTCCTTAGCAAAAGTGCAGCGTCAACGAAACTTTTATTTAGTTTGCTTTAGCTTCTTTTTATTCACACCTCGGCTAAGTATGTGCCAAAGTGGAACCCAAAACTTGAATTTCGTATGGATTTTTTTTCAACACCTCCGAAACACACGTCAGCTAAAATTACGGGCGCGCTTCGATAAACTGTCAAAACTGTCTGCAAAAATTTGACATTTCACAACAAAAAAAAAGCACCTAGAAAAATACGCTGTGTATAGGTAGAAAATTGGGGGAGCAACAAAAAAAAAATGTTCTAGAAATACAACGTTGAACTGTCAATGGCAGGCAATGAGAGTGCTGGACAAGGGCGCCCGGACATTTGGGGGCAGCCTGGTCAGAGAGAGAAAAGGAGAGCGCTCGCCATATTGTTTTTACTGAGCTCTGCCCCACAGTTGTCATGTTTCACGGTTGTTTCTGACAGCAAAGACTCCCTCCATAACCATCGAAGCATGGCAGCAAAAAAAAAATAAGGGAAAATGGTCAAAGATTTGCATAATTTACACAGCACTTGCTGCCATCTTTTCCTTTTTTCGATTTTTTTTGGGTCACAGTTTGAGTAGTTCTTGGCTTGATAAACCTATTGACAAGCTCATTATGCAGCTGGCATCAAAATGATGCTTGCTTCCAATCGAAAGATTGAATATTTAACGGGAAAGCAGAAGCAAAGCTGTCTGAAATGAAATGAAATGAAATACTTTATCTAAAGCCCCAAAATTTCTAGCCAATTTTCTGCATCTTTGTGGAGATTCCTTTTGTTTTTTTCACAAATCATTTAGGACAGCGTCTACACACGTACGTGTAATGCACGAGAGTAAAAAAGAGTATGCTCGACATTGGGTTTGGCCTTCGGGGCAGGTGGCATGTGGCATGTGGCAGGTGGAGCACAGAGAGCCACAAAAGTCAGTGCACTTCGCGCAATCTTTTAAGACATTTTGCAGCTGGCAACGCTTATCAAAGCAGCGCAGCGCCCAAAATGTCCATTGCACAAATTGCTTGTGCACAGAGAGTAGAAGCTGAATAAAAAGCGAGATGGAGACAGAGACGGAGACCGAGAGAAAGGGAATGTAGAGTCATTGCTCATAATAGTCAACGTCGTCGTTGGCTGTGGCAAAAACTTGACAAAGTTGATGTGTCAAATCAGCAGAAGCCGAACGTTGAGTTGAGAGAACGAAGGCAACGAAGGATGCCCAGGCAGCAGGCAGCAGGCAGCAGGCAGCGCGGTGTACAAACGAATGACCTTTAAACTTTGCCAAAGGACATGAAAGCACTAATCGTTACGTTGCTCCCTTCATTCGTTCAACGTTCAACGTTCATTTGCCAGTTGCTTCGATTTTACTTGAGTTTTTGCCACATCCCAGTGTCGTCGTCGTTGCTGTCGTTGCTGCTGCTGCTGCCTCCGTTGAGCTCTTGGCGGCAACAATTTAAACTTTTCTAATCCGCTGGGGATTCAAACTTCAAGTTGCAGCTAGCACACAACTCGTCGGCAATCTGTCCGCACAATTGTGCTCACTCTCTATCTCTCTCTCTCCGACTTCCCTCCTAGCTGTCTTCACTAGCCAACGCAGGACGCACAGGACCAAGCCAAGGCCCATCAACGACGCAATCAAGTCGACATTTTTGTTTGTTGCCTTGTTTGTGTATTGCTCCCCTTTCTTCATCTGTCTTCTTCTTCTGCCTTTTTGGCGAACAAATTTCGAAGAAATTAAAGCGCTCAACTTTTTGGCCGCTATCAGCAAACGCACTTGGCAACTCAACAGCAGCAGCAGCAGCAACATCAGCGGCAGCGACTTTTGACTTTGGCTTTTGTTCCTAGTGCCTAGGCCAAAATGCAATTATACAAGGACAAGTTTAATTGCTTGGTTAAGCTCGCCATCCGCCTCCCCTTTGCTTATTCTAATCTCAACTGCAACTTTAGTGCTGACATTTACATTAACTTTAATTTATTTAGAATGCAATCAGGCATTCAACGTGTGTGTGTGTAAAGTGCAAAGACTTGTTGATTTGTTCATCAACTTTTGAGACACTTCAAAGCACTCAACACTCGACTATTAGTTGTAATTTTTGTTGCTCAGCTCAACTCCATCAATTTCAACCTGCAAAAGCTGACTGACCATCTAACTGTCGACGAAATTGTTGCCTTTGTGTCGTCCTCTTTTGTCTCTGTGTGTCGCATACGCAATTTTCTTGTGTGCCATATCTGAAGTCTGATGACTTTCATTTCATTTGCCATGACGCACACACACGCATTTATCTTGATATTCTCACATACAGAGAGTGAGAGAGAGACACACACACACACATTCATGTTTCATCATTATCAAGCTCATATTGTCGGCAGCTTCGACTTTGTCTCCTGCTCTGCCTCGTCTCCGTAACCGTCTTCGTCTCCGGCGTAATTTGTACTTGTCTAACACGTAATGATGTCACGTAAATTGCATACGTTGACGTTACGTTGCGTTTGCGTTATTTTCTTTTTTAAACTGCACAACCCACAGACGCAAACAGCAAATTGAGCAAAGAGCGCGCGCGAGCGACTTAAAGTCAAATTAATATTACTCATACGCACCGTGTGGCCACGTGTGCTTGCTATCGCTGTTGCTATCTCTCTCTCTCTCACACTAGCTCACTCGCTTACTCGCTGCTGCCCGGTATATGAATAAATTGTGAAATCCGTGCCATTTCCTTGAACGCAACACAGATTTATGTTTCTAACTGCGCATTAATTTCCTTACCTTTATCCTGCTGTCTCTTTCGCCGGCTCGTCTCTGTATGAGTGTTTGTGTGTGTGCGATGTCCTGTGTCACACATCAGTAAATCAGCTGACTGCCTGCCTGCTTTCCGTTTCGCCTCATTCATCATACTTATAAATATTCATTTCCTCCCAAAAAAAAAAAAAGAAAAAATGATTGCAAAAGATTAAAAATCAACTCCATAAAAATATTGTGTATACGCAGCGTTGATAAATTACCAAGTAAATTAACAAAAGCAGACAAGATGGTGAGAACGCAGCCGATTGCTTTGACAGCAACGCCCATCAGTCAGTTTACCAGTCAGTCAGTCCATCAGTTCGTCAGTCAGTCAGCCAGAGAGTGAGTGAGAGTGAAAGCGTATGTGGGATATTCTTATCGATGGCGAAACAAAAACTTTGAGCGTCTCATTTTCTGGCTGCTCAGGCAGGCCTGCCTGATTATTATAGACAACGCCTCATCAAATTGAAAAGCAATGAACTATGAAACAGCCGACCGAATTGAAGGCACAAAACTAAACCCTAACAACAGCCAAGCAAAAGTTTCTGCGCTCTCTTTCGCTTCAGCGTGGGCAGTGCGTCGTTTCTCCTTTGGTGGCTGGGGGTAGATAGGCGAAAAACTAATAATAATATAACGCAGCGTTGGTTGCAAAAACTTTTCTCATTTGTGCAGAGTTGTTTTTTTCTACTCTGTTCCATCTTACTTTCTTCCCCCTTGAGTTGAGTTGAGAGACTCTGTGTTCACATGATTACGCATTTGAATTTGTATTGGCGGCAATTTGTGTTTGTGCTTGCGACTTTTTGGGCCAATTTCATTATCGATACACTCCAGTTTACCTGGCAATCAGCCGAGCACCAACAGCAAAAACTTGGCTTATTAGCGTGCATCACAATGTTTATGACTCGACACACACATTTTGATGTACACAATAAAAAGAGGAAAAGCGAAGGGCGACAAAATTCAATTGAATTTTTGTATATTGCAATAGATACAATTGCGAGCGAGGAGCACTTGGCGAATGGTGAATGATGATTGGCTTCAGCTGGCAAAGCGCAAATTAAAAAATTCGCCACTAAGCCCAATAACAAAGCCAGCCACACACACACACACACACACACATACACAGACAAAAGGCATAAATAAAGCCGGCAGCGCCTAAAAGCAGACATCAATTTTTACTTTTCTCTGCTGTTGCTGCTTTGTCGTTCGTTTCTCTTCTCTTCTCTTCTCTTCTGTTTCGTTTCGTTTCGTTTTCTTCTTCGACGTTGTCGTCGTTTTTGTTGTAGCTGCCCCAGCTCGCAAATTCTTTAATCAGCTTAAATTCACACGTAGCAAAAGCGACGTATAGCCATTGATTGGAGGCTTACAGTCCCAGGCTCTTCTCTTCTCACACCACAACCGCTCGCCGGCCAACAATCTTTATATTCTTCTCCCCCAGCTGCTGCTGCTGCTTCGCTGAATTCCCCCCTCGCACGCTTGCAACTGCCTTTTGTGCTGCTTTTATCAAAGCCAGTTCAAAGGCGCGTATGTGTATTTAGGCTTTTATTGTTTTTGACCTTTTTTGCTTTCTTTTTGACAACAAAAAATCGATTTCTCCTCACACACACTACGCACAAAAGAAAAGCCAAAAGGAAATGCTTGGCCAAATAAAAGTAAATCACAAGCAGCAACGAAAGCCGCAGCCGCAGCAGCAGCAGCAGCCACAGCCGCCGCCTCATTCACAAGTTCAAATAAGCGATAATAAGTATTTATATGCCTCTCCGCAGCACAGTTTTTTCTTCGCTTCGTTTTGCCTTCTTTCTGTTTTGTATACATAGTGGAAAACAGGCTGCTAAATGCGTTTTAATGTTTTCCATCACAGCAACAACAGCAACAATAACAACTTTTGCGTCTGGCAATGCCGTCTTAAATATTTAAGCATACTTTTAGGCAGCTGCCTGCTTTGCTTTTGTTTTATTTTTCATTCGCTCGTTTTCGCTCTCTCTCTCTCTATCTTTTTTCTCTCTCTTTCTGTGCGTAGTTTGTCTGCGCATCATTTTTCTTATGTTTTGTTGCTTGATTTTTTCTTTTTTACGAGCGAGTGAAGCCTGTCAATTGG